>NW_028153835.1:0-25250 GCF_964211835.1 Anser anser
GCGGCTTCTTGTCTGGGGTCGCCCCCGCTGGCCGGCGGGGTGTCTGCCTTCAGGCACCAAGGAGTGACTGGAGGTTCCTGGTGCCCTCTGGCTGGCCAAGCTGGGGGTGCTGCTCCCAGCGCTGGGTTCTGCAGCACGGCTGCTCCTGCGGCGTCTTCTGGGACTGTGCCAGGTGTCTTGGGCCTGATGTACAGGCTGGCAGATTGTCCCCTGTTCTGTCCCTGGCCTTCTCCTCTCAGTCTCCGGGGAACTGTGGGATGGCCCCGGTGCTGCCTGGCTGCTGGTGCTGCTAAGGCTGCTCCTTGCGGGTGCTGGGGAGCCACGGGAGGGCCCCAGAGCCTCTGGACTGGAGGTGCTGGGGCCGGCGAGCCCCAGATTGGTACTGGAGGCTGTAAGGGGAGACAGGAAGGTGAGTGGGATGGACTTCCAGACCCACGGCAGTAGAGGCTCTGACCCGTCCAGGGTCAGAGAGACTCTGGCAAGGCTGCCCTGAGCCCCTGCAGCCAGGCCTTGCCTGGCCACAGCCCAGCAGCATGAGGCCTTTGCCACTTACCAGTGCCCACGCCAGCGCAGCTGTCGCACTCCCAGGTGCCTGTGCTGTTGGTCAAGTTGGAGCAGCGCCGGTGGGTGCCTTCGGCAGCACAGGAGCGGCACAGGAGCAGCTGCCAGGGCCTGGGGAAGCAAAGAGTTGTGGGTGTGAGGACAAAGTGTCTGAGCCAGGGAGTGGCTGGCACATCCCTTGTGCTCTGTCCTGGCTCCCCCAGCATGTGCTGAGGCTGAGGACGTGGGCAGAGCCCCAGATGGCTGCTGAGGCAACTCACCCCTGTCCCTCCGCCTGCTCCCTGCCTTGTGGGTAAAGGCATTCGCTGACATCACAGCGCTGGTGCCTCTCTTGCAGCGATGCAAAGGCGTTGCCGTCCTCCCAGGTTGGTCCTCTGCAAGAGAAGGGAGGGAAATTGTCCAGTCCCTGGCCATACACAGCGCTTGTGCCCTCGTGTCTAGAGAGCAGGGCAGAGGGACACCAACCTGAATGGGACTTGGATCCCCATGATGGACATTTCGGAACAGAACTCCACCTTGTTTCTGCAGATGGGGCACTGGAAGTAGAGAATGCCTGCACTCACAGCTTGTCCCTGCAGAAGAAACACATGCGGTGAGAGGTGAGCGGGCCCTGGTGCTGCTGAGCACCTGCCGTGCGCGCAGGGTGAGGGGAGGGCTCCTACCTGGATGCAGCCCCGGTGGAACCAGGCGTGACTGCAGGCTGGGCACACCATGGTGTGGTAGGACTTGCTGTCCCCCACAGGGTCCATGCAGATGATGCAGATGGTGTCCTGCTCCGGAGCTGCCTGCACTGCCTGCTGAGGGCGGTGCTCCCAGCAGAAGGACCTGGCGGGGAGAGGGAAGGGAAGGGCAAGGTGAGAAGTGCTGGGCCTGCCGCGGTTGTGGCGAGGAGGGCAGAGGAACGTGAAGGAGCCCCAGGCCCATCCAGGCTCTGGCGCTGCCTCCGGCTCTGCCAGGCTGCTGGGAAGCACCAGCGTGGGGTCCTCTCTTGCTTGGCTGCTGCTGGCAGCCCTTACCTGTACTGCCCAAAGAACTGGGTGACGCATTCTCCCTCCGAGGCGCAGGGGAGATGGAAGCTGCGTTCACAGCCTGTCTCCGTGCAGGTGATGGTGGCCCCTCGCTCGCCACAAACGAAGCATTGCTGAAAAGAACACAGCAGCCCCATTAGCACCAGGCTCGATGCCGCCACCGCTGGCCCCACACCCCTGGGCAGGGCAGGGCACAGGGTGCGGGCGCTGCTGGGTCACGCTCTGCAGACCCCCCCTGGCGGACAAGGCTCGTCTGCCAGAGCAGCAGTTTTTCCCGGAGCGGGTTGGAAAGGCTGGGATTGCTTCCTTGGGGTCCAGGCTAAGCTCGCGGGAGCATCTCCTGGCCCAAACCTCCCTGTTCCCATCAGGTCCTCACCTTCTGGGATGCCCGCTTGATTGTGTGCTGTATATCCTCCAGTAAAAATCCCAAAATTCCGTCCTGTATTGTTCCAAGCCGATAAAGGCCATTCGCAAGAGACTATAGAATAGAAAAAAGCAGGATCTCGTTAGGGGTCATAGTTGAAGGGACCGTCCCTGGTGGGATGCTGACGGGAACCCTGGGGGAACTCACCAGGCAAAACGTGTGGGCATAGAGTCCATCCCTTTCGTGTCTGGGGCCGCAGATGTTCGGGTCAGCATCTGCCCGGCCACACAGCATGCATGCTGGAGGGGAGAGAGCAAATGGCACAGCCATTGAGCACCTTTGCGGGGCCAGGTGTCCCTGAGGGACTGTCCCCAAGGGCCTGTTCTGTCCCTGCCATGCTGGCTGATGGGCAGGGCCAGAGGCTGTGGAGGGGAAGGAGGCACAGCAGGCACAAGGGTCCCAGCAGGCACCCAGAGCCCGACCTGGGCCCCCCCTGCCAAGGAGCAGAGGGGCCCTGCCCCGGGGTGGTTGGGGAGCCCCTGCCTGCCCCTGCCTCCCCTCTCGGCCACAGGCAGCCCCCCCAGCCCCTCCCCGCCCTCCTGTGGGACGGGATACTTTTCTCTCACCTTTCTCCCTCGAGTCGGGAGCCTTCCGCTTCATTTCAGACATGGTGCACTTGGACAGCGAGCACTTGGAGAGTCACTGCCCCAGCGGTGCCGGGGTTTCTCCTCCACACGCTCCTCTGCCGACCCTGAGGGAGAAGCAGGACGAGGGTGAGTCTGCAGCACGGCCCGAGGTGTGCAACCCCTCCTCCCTCGGCAGCCCCGGGCAGCCCCCTCCTCCCTGCCCTCTCCCCAACTCACCAAATCGCACTGAGGCACGGCCCGAGCCCAGCAGCCTTTTATATGCTCCTCGCCCCCGCGGGTCACCATGGCCAGCCATTGTGACATCACCACCGCACGCCCCCCGTTTGGGCAGGGACGCCCAAAGCTACCTGGCACCCGCTGTGACAGAGCCCCCGCCTCACAGGGGTGGCTGGAGGTGCCACGCTGGGGCCTGGGCCCTCGGCACCCAAGCAAGAGGGTGGCCGCTCTTGCAGCCGGCACAGGCTCAAATGCCGGGTCCCGCGACACGCGGCGGAGAGGAAGGATTGCTTCCCTCGGCCTGCTGGCAACGCTCCCCGTGCCACAGGCAGGAGCGGAGATGTCCCTCGGACAGGGCTGCAGCCCTGGAGTGGCGGCGCCTGCACCGCACCTTTGGGCCAGCATTGCCGCCCTCCGGGAGAGCCGCAGGACACCTGGCGTTTGGGTCACAGCTTGCTCCCTCCTCACGTCCTTCTCCTACAGAGTTTCTCGAGAGCAGGGTGAGACCAGAGCTCGTTGTCTCCCCCAGACATCAGCAAGAGACGTTACAAAGCCAGCGGTCTTAATCGTCTTTACTGCAGTTGACAGTCCAGTCTGAGCCCTGACTCCTTTCGCCAGCTCTCACCATCAGGGTTCAAAGCCTCCTAATTAGAATCACAGAATCGTAGAATCATTAAGGGTGGAAACGTCCTTCAAGATCATCTGGTCCAACTATCCCCTACTACCAATGTCACCCACTAAACCATGTCCCTAAGCACCATGTGCAACCTTTCCTTGAACACCCCCAGGTGACTCCACTACTTCCCTGGGCAACCCGTTCCAATTTCTGACTATTCTTTCTGAGAAGAAATTGTAGTGGGCTTACTTGGCAAGTTTTGATAGCAGGGGCCCATAGGGGTGGCCTCTGTGAGAAGAATCCAGAAGCTGCCCCATTTTAGATAAGGGCCCTGCTGCTGTCCAGAGCCAAGCCAATAAGCGACGTTGTTTGCGTCTCTGTGAGAGCATATTTAAGAAAGGGAAAAAACTGCTGCGGAACAGCAGCTGGGAGAGAGAGAGGAGTGAGAAACAGCCTTGCAGACCCCAAGGTCAGTGAAGGAGTGGGAGGAGGTGCTCCAGGCACCACAGCAGAAGTTCCCCTGCGGCCTGTGGTGAGGACCATGGTGAAGCAGGTTGTCCCCCTGCAGCCCACGGAGTACCACGGTGGAGCAGGGTTCCACGCTGCAGCCCGTGGAAGAGGCCACGGTGGAGCAGGTGGACCTGCACTGAAGCAGGCTGCAGCCTGTGGAGGACCCCCGCCAGAGCAGATTGCGGGCCGGAGCCGCAGCCCGTGGAGAGGAGCCCACGCAGGAGCAGGTGACCTGGCAGGAGCTGCCGCCCGTGGGGGACCCAGGTTGGAGCAGTGTGCTCCTGATGGATGGACCCCGTGGTACGGACCCGTATCTGGAGCAGTTCTTGAAGAGCTGCTGCCTGTGGGAAGCCCACGCAGGATCACTTTGGGAACGACTGCATCCCACGTTGGAGCAGGGGAAGAGAGTGACCGAGAAGGAACGGCAGGGACAAAGTGCTACAGACTGACCACAACCGCCATTCCCCCATTCCCCTGCTCCGCTTGGTTAAAGAGGTAGAGGAGGGTGGATGGGGGGAAGGTGTTTTGGGTTTCTTTCTTTTGTTCCTCACTTCTCTAGCTTGTTAGTAATAGGCAATAATTCTTAATGTCTCCCTTCTCTGAGTCTGTTTAGCCTGTCACAATAATTGTTGAGCGATGTCCCCATTCTTATCTCAACCCTTGAGCCCTTTGTATCGTTTTTTCCCCCCCTTTCCTATTCAGGAGGGGGAGTGAGAGAGAGGCTGCGGTGGAACTTGGCTGCCCACCCGAGAAAACCACCGCTAATTTCCAAAGTAAACCTCTGGCGCAACTTGAGGCCATACTTTCTAGTCCTATCACTAGCTGTCTGTGAGAAGAGGCCGACCCCTAGCTCCCCACGACTTCCTTTAAGGTAGATGTGGAGAGCAGTAAAGTCTCCCCTGTGTTTTCCGTGTTAAGATCCCACTGTCGGATCCAAAGCTGACAAAAGAGCAAACATTAGCTGGGGTGGGTACGGTAAGCCCCCAAGCCACCACGACAACACAACCCTTCCCGTCACCCAACCCCCCTCTAACCCCTCATATTTATAGTAATTAAAATGGGGAGGGAGGGGGCCTTCCTCACAAATAAGGCTTTGCACCATAAAAATGCAGCTCTGCACCTTACAGTGCACCTGGGGGCCCTAAAAATAAGGCATTGCGCCCTGAAAATGACAGCCTGGGCCGTAAAAGTGAGGGTGTAAGCAATAAGAAGCCAGCTTTGTCTCCAGAGAGCAGTCTCAGGGCCCTGAACAAACGGGCTTGGTCCCTACAAAGGAGCCCCTGGGCCTGCAAACTGCGGGTTTCGGTGATTGTGTTGGGTCTGTCTAGGACGGAGTCACCTTTCCCTGCAGCAGCCCACACAGTGCTGTGCTCTGCGGTCGTAGCTGGAGCAGCACTGGTATCACTCCAGCATTGTGTCTATTGCTGCATAGTGCTGGCACAGCATCAGGACTCCCTCCAAGCCCCCAAGAGCCAGCAGGCTGGGGGTGGGCAAGTGATGGGGAGGGGACATCGCCAGGGCAGCTGACCTAAACCAACCAAAGGGATATTCCATAACACCTGATGTCACACTCAGCAATAAAAGGGGGGCTCTCGTGGGGGAGGGGGCTGTCCTCCTGAACAACCGCTACGCGTTTTGAGGCCCTGCTTCCCAGGATGTGGCCGAACATCGCTCGTTGATGGGAAGTAGAGAATAACTTTTTTTTCTTTCTCTCTGTGCTTCCGCGCGGCCTTATTGCTTCTTTTGTTTCTTTTTTCTCCCCATTCCCTTTCCCTTTAATTAAATCGTTCTCATCTCAAACCTCGAGCTCTTTGTGTCGTATTTTCTCCCCCTTCCTCTTTGGGGGAGGGGGGGGTGGAGTGAGAGAGCGGTTGTGGTGGAGCTCGGCTGCCCACCCGAGTAAAACCACCACAGTCCTTTTTGGCACCCAACGTGGGGCTCGAGGGTTGAGATAACAGCAGAATTGATTAAAGTATTTATAACTAACATACTTGCTAGTCACAATGTTCGGTTTGCTGTTAATATTTTTATTGTATTGTATTGTTATTGTATTGTATTGTTAATATTTTTATTGTATTATTACATACAACATAGTCACACTAGTGACTATGACACGAGACACTAGTGTGACTATGTTGTATGTAGTCCGTTCTCTGTTCTCTTTTTTCCCTCTATATCCGATCGGAGAACGTGTTGAAATCTGTGTTTGGTTTCTTTATCATGCTGTGCTGTAACATGCTGGCCTTCAGTTTCGTCTGGTACTCAGGCCCTGTATTGTTATCATTCTGGTCTCCTGGAGATTATCTTTTTGGATATATTAAGAATTACACCGCCTTCTTTTTCTCCCCTAGTAGTCAATTTGTGAATAATATCGGGGGTGGTGCCTTCTTCTTCTCTCCCTGTGGGCTAATTGCAGCAGCCTTTGAGTATTTTGGATACCCTTGGTCGGATGTTATCCTCCTGTTACTAGTTCTAGTGTTTTTCTTCCTCCCTAAGGTCAAACAATTTATTAAGAATATCATCCAAGGACCTGCCCCGAGACAAAGTAGTTGTGGGTGGCAAGGTGTGTGGGGGGATATGGGCAGGTACGTGTCACGGTTTTCTCCTCCGATGGTTCTTAACTTCACCCCTGAACAAGTGCAAAATCCAAGAAAACTGGTAGAATGTTTGAAAGACGTACGCCCTGACCCTGGCAATACCAGAGAACTCCATCAGCTTGCTGCACTCTGCTGGGGTCTGGCTTACGCCTATCAAATGTCAATTGTCACTGCCCAGCACCCTCAAGGGGATAGGGAGGTTTCTGAATTTGACGACGAGATAACACAGACTGTGACCACCCCAGAGGACCAACCATCTATGGTATCAGTCGCCCCTATAGGCAAGACAAAACAATGGAAACGGAAGTCAGCTCGTTTAGTAAGGGAAGAAGCTCCTCCTAAGGAGGAGGGAGAAGAGAAAAAGGCAGGCAGCTCTAAAGCAGCGTCATCACAACAACATCAGGGAGAAGAGACCGAAACCATAAATGAATCAGAAACCACTTGATCTCTATCCTTAAGCGAGTTGCGAGAAATACGAAAGGATTTCAGTGGTCATCCAGGTGAGCACATCCTCACCTGGCTGCTTTGATGCTGGGACACTGGGGCCAGTAGCCAACAACTAGAAGGCAGTGAAGCCAAGCAGCTGGGATCCCTCTCTAGAGAAAGGCTCATTGATAGAGTAATTGGGAGAGGGGCATGGGTTCTCAGCCTCTGGAGGCGACTCCTGGCAGCTGTGAAAGAAAGGTATCCCCACAAGGAAGATATTGTATATCAAGTAGGCAAGTGGACCACTATGGATAAAGGTATCCAGCACCTGTGGAATCAGCTGTGCTGGAGATGATTTATAGTGATTTGGACTATGCCCAGACACCTAAAGAGCCTGATGAAGTCCAGTGCACAGCATCCGTGTGGCAGAAGTTGGTACGGGCTGCACCCTCATCACATGCCAGCACACTGGCAGCAACGGATTGGGAGGAGGGGATGGGGCCAACAGTGGATACTATGTCCAACCAGCTTCATAAATATGAAGAAAATCTCTCTGCCCTAGCACGGGCCTGTATTTCAGCCGTGGAGAGACTGTCCCAATGGTTAGAAGAACACATAAGTTCCTCCTCACCTAGATGGAAGAATCTTTCAGCCTTTAAGTGCCAGCATTCTCTGGCTCAAGCAAGGGAGAATCCAGGACGCACACCACGGGGTCACCTTGTGGTTTTATTTACATGACTATGGGGAAGATATGAGGAAGCGGGATGGTGAACCGACATCGGCCCTAGCTGTTCGGGTACATGAACTGCGGAAAGATACAGCAGCAAGAAAAGAGGCCCCTAGGAGGATCGCTGCCCCAGTTTCTGTTGGGCAGTCCCCCAGAGGCAGTAGAAGGGCTAGTATTACTCCTGACCCTGACGAAGAGACCTCTGCTTCACATTTGGAAGAATTAATTGACAGATGCTCCAACCAGGGCTAGTGGGGCCCTGCCTCTGGCCAGGTAGAGGAGAGGGACAACCGGATTTGCTGGACTGTGTGGATTCGATGGCCTGGCACACCAGAACCGCAGAAATATAAAGCTTTAGTGGACACAGGCGCACAGCGTACCCTAATGCTGTCAGGCCACCAAGGGGCAGAACTCATCTCTACCTCTGGTGTGACAGGGGGATCCCAAGAGCTAACTGTGTTGGAAGCTGAAGTGAGTCTAACTGGGAATGAGTGGCAAAAGCACCGTATTGTGACTGGCCCAGAGGCTCCGTGCATCCTCGGCAGAGACTACCTCAAGAGAGGGTACTTCAAGGATTCAAAAGGGTACCAGTGGGCTTTTGGCATAGCTGGCTTGAGTACAGAGAAGATTAAGCAGCTGCCTACCCTGCCTGGTCTCTCAGAAGACCCTTCTGCTGTAGGATTGCTGAGGATTGAAGAACAGCAGGTGCCAATTGCGACTACAACTGTGCACCGGCGGCAATATCGCACCAACCGAGACTCCCTGATCCCTATCCATGAGTTAGTTCATCATCTGGAGAGCCAAGGAGTGATCAGCAAGACTCACTCGCCTTTTAATAGTCCTATACGGCCAGTGCAAAAGTCTAATGGCGAGTGGAGGCTAACAGTGGACTATCGGGGCCTGAATGAAGTCACGCCACCACTGAGTGCTGCAGTGCCAGACATGCTAGAACTCCAGTATGAACTAGAGTCAAAGGCAGCTAAGTGGTATGCTACAAAAGTGGTATGCTACAATCGATATCGCTAATGCATTTTTCTCCACCCCTCTGGCAGCAGCATGCAGACCACAGTTTGCTTTCGCTTGGAGGGGCATTGAGTACACTTGGAATCGACTGCCCCGGGGTGGAAACACAGCCCTGCCATTTGCCATGGACTGATCCAGACGACACTGGAACTGGGGGACGCTCCTGAACACCTGCAGTACATCGATGGTATCATCGTGTGGGGTAACACAGCAGAAGAAGTTTTTGAGAAAGGGAAGAAAATAATTCAAATTCTCCTGAAAGCTGGCTTTGCTGTTAAACAGAATAAGGTCAAGGGACCCGCACAGGAAATCCAGTTCTTGGGGGTAAAATGGCAGGATGGACGTCGCCACATTCCGACGGATGTGATCAACAACATAACGGTTATGTCTCTGCCAAGTAGCAAAAAAGAAACACAAGCTTTCCTAGGCCTTGTGGGATTTTGGAGAATTCATGTGCCAGGCTATAGTCAGCTTGTGAGTCCTCTATATCGAGTGACTCGGAAGAGGATCTATATCGAGTGACTCGAAAGTGGGGCCCCGAGCAACAACAGGCCTTTGAACAACTCACACAAGAAATAGCTCGTGCAGTAGCCCTTGGGCCGGTTCCATACCGGACCAGCTGTGCAAAACATACTTCACACTGCAGCTGGGGAGCATGGGCTCACCTGGAGCCTCTGGCAGAAGACCCCAGGAGAAACTCGAGGTTGACCTGTGGGTTTCTGGAGCCGGGGCTATCGAGGATCAGAAGCCAATTACACCCCAACTGAAAAGGAAATATTAACAGCATACGAGGGGATTCGAGCCGCTTCAGAAGTTGTTGGTACAGAAGCACAACTCCTCTTGGCCCCACGGCTACCTGTGCTACATTGGATGTTTAAAGGGAATATCCCCACTACACGTCATGCAACCGACGCTACGTGGAGTAAGTGGGTAGCGTTAATTACATGGCGGGCTCGAATGGGGAAACCCAACCGCCCAGGAATCCTGGAAGAGATCATGGACTGGCCGGAGGGCAGGGATTTCGCAGTGCTGACAGAAGAGGTAACCCACGCTGAAGAAGCACCACCGTACAATGAGTTGCCAGAAGACAAAAAGCAGTATGTGTTGTTCACGGACGGATCCTGCCGTGTGGTAGGGGGCCATCGGAAGTGGAAAGCTGCTGTGTGGAGTCCCACACGACAAGTTGTGGAGGCCATGGAAGGGGAAGGTGAGTCGAGTCAGTATGCAGAAATGAAAGCTATACAACTGGCCCTAGAGATTGCTGAAAGAGGAAAATGGCCAGTACTGTATCTCTACACTGACCCATGGATGGTGGCAAATGCTCTGTGGGGGTGGCTGCGGCAATGGAAACAGAACAACTGGCAGCGCAGAGGTAAACCTATCTGGGCTGCTACCCTGTGGCAAGATAGTGCTGCCCGGGTAGAAAACCTGGCTGTAAAGGTACGTCATGTAGATGCTCACATGCCTAAGAATCGTGCCACCGAAGAACATCAGAACAACGAAGAAGTGGATCGAGCTTCGAAAATTGAAGTAGCCCAGGGGAGTACATACCGACAGTCCTTCCGGAAGAATGATAAGAAATTGGAAAAATAATTGGCCTTTTGGAAAGGCCCCTTTTGCGTCTCCTGCACCCAAGCTACTCTGACTACTACCTGTTACTGTTACTAAGAGCACAGTCCAAACGCTTCTTAAACTCTGACAGGCTTTGTGTCACGACTACGTCCTTGGGGAGCCTGTTCCAGTGCGCGACAACCCTCTCGGTGAAGAACCTCTTCCTGATATCCAGCATAAACCTCCCCTGCCACAGCTTGACACCGCTCCCTCGGGTCCTGTCGCTGGTCGCTAAAGGGAAGAGATCGGCGCCTGCCCCTCCACTCCCCCTCGTGAGGAAGCTGTAGGCCGCGATGAGGTCTCCCCTCAGCCTTTTCTTTTCCAGGCTGAACAGGTCAAGTGACCTCAGCCGCTCCTCGTACGTCTTCCCCTCTAGGCCCTTCACCATCTTCGTTGTCCTTCTCTGGCCACTCTCCAACAGTTTCACATCCTTTTTGGTACTGTGGTGCCCAGAACCGTACACAGTACTCGAGGGGAGGCCGCACCAACACAGAGTAGCGTTGCAGCGCTGTGATCACCCACGTGTGCCACTGGGACGGAGCATGTCCAGAGTGCATTCAGCAGCCTGCTGTTCACTATCCCTTGTGAAAAAGGAGAGAAAAGTAAGCTTCAGGAGTCAGGAGGTAAACTCACACCATTCATTTCAAGTACAAGCAAAAAATTGATAACTACAGGAAAACAACCTTCCAGGTTGCAGATCAGCACGGGGGAAGACAGCTTCAGGAAGCCATTTACCTTCTCACTGTCTTCACTGACGGCCCTAGACACCAGCATTGTGGAGCGCATCTCCGCAACAGGGGGCTCCTTCCAGTTTGAGCTGCTCTCCAATGCAAGTGGGAGGCTGTACAGTCGTCCCCTCGCGTGAAACTACGTACTCAGGAACGCTGCTCTGCTACTTCCAGATAAAGTTACTTGAAAAGCTGGATGTGAGGACCCAATTTCATTTCCAAGGGAAATAAAAATAAAAATAATAATACCACCACTGCACTTCCTGATGTCCTGCTTGTACCTGGAACGTTCTCTGTAGCTACTACATCTCTTCACTGTGCTGGAGAAGATGCGGGGACAGAGAGGCTCGCAGACACAGCTCATCTAGGCTAACTCACAGCCTCCTTAAGGCTGTATGCCTCGCAGTAGCTTTCCTTGTGCAAAACAATCCCTGGTGCCCCACAAAGCAGCTTGCCTTACTTGTGGGTGCCACGGAGCCCTCAAATACCAGCCTTGCGGTCTCACAAGCAGGATTGTGCCGGGTTGGCCGGTGCAAGAGCAAACGGACTGCCCAGCAGTATCATCATTTCCGAGGAAAGCATTAATCCGAGAACCCGAGAGGCCGTCTGCCCTGGAAGAGGAACTCCCAGAGTCCGATGGGACAAAGACAGGCAACACCACGTCCTCCAGCACCACACGGCTGGAGAAAGGGCACCGCGACATGAGTTTCTGGCGGAGTCCTTCGTTCTGCAGGAAAGGCCCTCCCAAAATCTCGCCTCGGCTCAGGGATTCACTCGCTTTCTGCCCCACCACGCCTCTCTCAGCACGGCCACTGCCACTGGAGGCAGTCGATCTCAAGCGAGGCGAGGGGCGCTCACCCCGCTCCACAGCGGTCCTGCTTGTGCGAGGCGTGTACAGCCCGTACCTGCGACCTTGGACTTCTCCGGCTCAGTGCTCAGCCTGTAGTTCTTCCTTGAGAGAGCAGGCCCAGCACCTCGCGACGTCATTCTTCACAGGCACCGGTGCCAGAGCGGGCATAAGACAGGCAGACGCCTCGACCCAAACCTGCTGGGGAGGATGCTGCCGTTAAACTTGTCCCTTTCTTGCAGGCTCACGAGCGTGGCCTGAGCAACCCGGATAAGCCGAAGCCGAGTCCTTGCGCTAACGGCAAGGCCATACAAGAGCCCAAAGCCGGCTGCCAGCCCTGCTCTCACCTGTCCCACCTCTTGCCAGCCCCGACCTCCTCTCCAGCGCTGCAGTGCTGTGATCACCCACGTGTGCCAGTGGGAAAGAGCGTGTCCAGAGTGCTCGTCCCCGCTGCCATGGGCTCCCCTGCAAAGCAAGCAGCCTGGGGGAAGATGGGCGAGGGGAGCGGGGAGAGGCTGGCTCAGAACTGTATTGGGCTTGGGGGCTGGGGATTAGGGCCAGCACTTGGGGCTAGCGCATGCCTGGTTCTGCAGCGTGTTCTGGGCTGGCTGTAGGGATTTGGGGCTGGACGTTGTAATCATGATCGGGTTGTCCTCTGCTCTGGTCCAGGGTGGCTGGAGCCGCTGCTGCTCTTGGGCACTATGGAGCTGTGGGGCATCCCCACTCCTGTCAGTCTGAGGGTGCTGGAGCTGCTGCTCTCGGGTACCAGGGAGCCAAGGAGGGCCCCAGTCCTGCCTGGCTGGCGGTGCTGGGGCTGGTGCTGCCCGACGGTGGGGAGCCTCAGGAGGACCCCGGTGCCGCCTGGCTGCTTGCGCTGTTGGTGCTGCATTCGGCAGCTAGGTAACAAATCGTCTTGTTGCTATTGCTTACATCACCCTCGGGGATTAGATGCCCACATCGGTGGCGAGCAGAACCTGTGCTTGAAACATCTTGGTATCTACCTTATTTTGTCGTACCACTCCCCATTATTCCAAATTGTCAACAGCAGCCTTGCGAAGCCCATGCATGTGATAAGGCCCCGTGGTGCGTTATGATGCCCAAGTTCAACGTGGGTGGGGACGGCAAGGAATTGTAACTGCGTGCAATTGTGGTTGTGCAACAATCACACCTAAGCATGGTTTTCACTTGGATGTGGGAGATGCAAGCTTGTATCGTACTGATTCTGACCTGAAAACTCATGGGCCTGCGCTAATGAATGCGCAGTTAGAAACAGAGGGGTGTTTTAAAGGAGTGCAACTTTGGAATCTCACAGGGAAAGTTCATACTACAATTCGTCAAAGACACTTTAATTTCGCGGCTCCTAACTCTACGTGCCATAGTCTAGAGGGTGACGGTTGGCTAATAACTGGGACATGTGCAGCCCAAACGACACGTCTGGCTGTGTAGATCGTAACCCCTTTTGGACAATGTGATTAAGCCAAACGTGCTTACTGGAATTGCGTTGCTTTCCTAATCAATCTAATGGGGGGGAGGGAAGGAAGCAGGGAGACACGGCTTAGTCGTGCGAGTGAGGCTGAAGCCAACGCGCGTGTGGTCTCTCAGCACAGATGGGATTGGCAGCAAGCTTTATTGTGATGGCGGCTGGGGACTGGAGCCAGGACGTGGGGCTGGAGCACGGCTGCTCCCGTGGCGTTGTTCAGGCCGGCCGTAGGGATTTGGGGCCCGATGTTGTAACCGGGAGCGGCTTCGCATCCGGACTGGCCCGGCGTGGCTGGAGCGGCTGCTGCGTTCAGGCACCGGGGAATCGCTGGAGGACCCCGGTGCCGTTTCGCTTTCAAAGCTGCTGCTGCTGCTGTCCTGAGCACTGGGGGTTGTAGCACGTCTGCTCCCACGCCGTCTTTGGGTCTGCCTCTGGGTATTTGGGGTCTGATGTTGTAACAGGGAGCGGCTTCTTGTCCGGGCCGTCCCCTGCTGGCTGGAGCGTCGTCTCCGCCTAGGCCCTGGGGATCCACTGGGGGACCCCGATGCCGCCCCCCTGGCAGATCTGGTACTGCTGCTGCTCCCAGCACCGTTTTCTGGTGCGTGGCTGCTCCTGCGTCGTCTTCGGGGCCGGCTCTGGGGATCTGGGGCTGGACGTTCCAGCGGTGAGCAGCTTCTTGTCTGGGGTCGCCCCCGCTGGCCGGCGGGGAGTCTGCCTTCGGGCACCGTGGGGCGATTGGAGGTTCCTGGTGCTGTTTCAGCGTTAGGGCTGTGAGTGCTGCTCTCAGCACTGGTCTCATGGCGTCTTTGGGGCTGGTTAAAGGTGTCTGGTGCCCAAAGTACATGGCGGATCGTCGCCTGGTCTCTCTCCCGCCTTGTACTGTCAGTCACCGGGATACCTTGTAATGGCCCCGGTGCTGCCTGGCTGCTGGTGCCCAGGCCAGCGCACCTGTCGCACTCCCAGGTGCCTGTGCTGTTGGTCAAGTTGGAGCAGCGCCGGTGGGTGCCTTCGGCAGCACAGGAGCGGCACAGGAGCAGCTGCCAGGGCCTGGGGAAGCAAAGAGTTGTGGGTGTGAGGACAAAGTGTCTGAGCCAGGGAGTGGCTGGCACATCCCTTGTGCTCTGTCCTGGCTCCCCCAGCATGTGCTGAGGCTGAGGACGTGGGCAGAGCCCCAGATGGCTGCTGAGGCAACTCACCCCTGTCCCTCCGCCTGCTCCCTGCCTTGTGGGTAAAGGCATTCTCCGACTGTACAGCGCCGGCGCCTCTCTTGCAGCGATGCAGAGGCGTTGTTGTTCTCACAGGTTGGTCCTCTGCAAGAGAAGGGAGGGAAATTGTCCAGTCCCTGGC
This sequence comes from Anser anser, assembly GCF_964211835.1. Classification (NCBI taxonomy): domain Eukaryota; kingdom Metazoa; phylum Chordata; class Aves; order Anseriformes; family Anatidae; genus Anser; species Anser anser. The sequence continues at coordinate 14,729 of NW_028153835.1, forward strand.
CATGCGCAGCGCTTGTGCCCTCGTGTCCAGAGAGCAGGGCAGAGGGACACCAACCTGACTGGGATTCGGATCCCTCGGATCCCCATGATGGACAGTTCTGAACGAAACTTCACCCTGTTTCTGCAGATGGGGCACTTGATGTGGACATTGTCTGTGTGTATGGCCATTTCCTGCAGCAGAAACACATGCGGTGAGAGGTGAGCGGGCCCTGGTGCTGCTGAGCACCTGCCGTGCGCGCAGGGTGAGGGGAGGGCTCCTACCTGGATGCAGCCCCGGTGGAACCAGGCGTGACTGCAGGCTGGGCACACCATGGTGTGGTAGGACTTGCTGTCCCCCACAGGGTCCATGCAGATGATGCAGATGGTGTCCTGCTCCGGAGCTGCCTGCACTGCCTGCTGAGGGCGGTGCTCCCAGCAGAAGGACCTGGCGGGGAGAGGGAAGGGAAGGGCAAGGTGAGAAGTGCTGGGCCTGCCGCGGTTGTGGCGAGGAGGGCAGAGGAACGTGAAGGAGCCCCAGGCCCATCCAGGCTCTGGCGCTGCCTCCGGCTCTGCCAGGCTGCTGGGAAGCACCAGCGTGGGGTCCTCTCTTGCTTGGCTGCTGCTGGCAGCCCTTACCTGTACTGCCCAAAGAACTGGGTGACGCATTCTCCCTCCGAGGCGCAGGGGAGATGGAAGCTGCGTTCACAGCCTGTCTCCGTGCAGGTGATGGTGGCCCCTCGCTCGCCACAAACGAAGCATTGCTGAAAAGAACACAGCAGCCCCATTAGCACCAGGCTCGATGCCGCCACCGCTGGCCCCACACCCCTGGGCAGGGCAGGGCACAGGGTGCGGGCGCTGCTGGGTCACGCTCTGCAGACCCCCCCTGGCGGACAAGGCTCGTCTGCCAGAGCAGCAGTTTGTCCCGGAGCAGGTTGGAAAGGCTGGGATTGCTTCCTTGGGGTCCAGGCTAAGCTCGCGGGAGCATCTCCTGGCCCAAACCTCCCTGTTCCCATCAGGTCCTCACCTTCTGGGATGCCCGCTTGATTGCGCATCGGATGTCGTCAGGACGGTACCCCTCTATGTCTTCGAGCATGCTTCCACGCCGTGAAAGGCTATCCACAAAATACTGTAGAAAAGAGCAGGATCTCGTTAGGGGTCATAGTTGAAGGGACCGTCCCTGGTGGGATGCTGACGGGAACCCTGGGGGAACTCACCAGGCAAAACACGTGGGCACAGAGTCCATTCCTTTCGCGTCTGGGGCCGCAGATGTTCGGGTCAGCATCTGCCCGGCCACACAGCATGCATGCTAGAGGGGAGAGAGTAAATGGCACAGCCATTGAGCACCTTTGCGGGGCCAGGTGTCCCTGAGGGACTGTCCCCAAGGGCCTGTTCTGTCCCTGCCATGCTGGCTGATGGGCAGGGCCAGAGGCTGTGGAGGGGAAGGAGGCACAGCAGGCACAAGGGTCCCAGCAGGCACCCAGAGCCTGACCTGGGCCCCCCCTGCCAAGGAGCAGAGGGGCCCTGCCCCGGGGTGGTTGGGGAGCCCCTGCCTGCCCCTGCCTCCCCTCTCGGCCACAGGCAGCCCCCCCAGCCCCTCCCCGCCCTCCTGTGGGACGGGATACTTTTCTCTCACCTTTCTCCCTCGAGTCGGGAGCCTTCCGCTTCATTTCAGACATGGTGCACTTGGACAGCGAGCACTTGGAGAGTCACTGCCCCAGCGGTGCTGGGGTTTCTCCTCCACACGCTCCTCTGCCGACCCTGAGGGAGAAGCAGGATGAGGGTGAGTCTGCAGCACGGCCCGAGGTGTGCAACCCCTCCTCCCTCGGCAGCCCCGGGCAGCCCCCTCCTCCCTGCCCTCTCCCCAACTCACCAAATCGCACCGAGGCACGGCCCGAGCCCAGCAGCCTTTTATATGCTCCTCGCCCCCGCGGGTCACCATGGCCAGCCATTGTGACATCACCACCGCACGCCCCCCGTTTGGGCAGGGACGCCCAAAGCTACCTGGCACCCGCTGTGACAGAGCCCCCGCCTCACAGGGGTGGCTGGAGGTGCCACGCTGGGGCCTGGGCCCTCGGCACCCAAGCAAGAGGGTGGCCGCTCTTGCAGCCGGCACAGGCTCAAATGCCGGGTCCCGCGAGTTTGCGTCTCTGTGAGAGCATATTTAAGAAAGGGAAAAAACTGCTGCCGAACAGCAGCTGGGAGAGAGAGAGGAGTGAGAAACAGCCTTGCAGACCCCAAGGTCAGTGAAGGAGTGGGAGGAGGTGCTCCAGGCACCACAGCAGAAGTTCCCCTGCGGCCTGTGGTGAGGACCATGGTGAAGCAGGTTGTCCCCCTGCAGCCCACGGAGTACCACGGTGGAGCAGGGTTCCACGCTGCAGCCCGTGGAAGAGGCCACGGTGGAGCAGGTGGACCTGCACTGAAGCAGGCTGCAGCCTGTGGAGGACCCCCGCCAGAGCAGATTGCGGGCTGGAGCCGCAGCCCGTGGAGAGGAGCCCACGCAGGAGCAGGTGACCTGGCAGGAGCTGCCGCCCGTGGGGGACCCAGGTTGGAGCAGTGTGCTCCTGATGGATGGACCCCGTGGTACGGACCTGTATCTGGAGCAGTTCTTGAAGAGCTGCTGCCTGTGGGAAGCCCACGCAGGATCACTTTGGGAACGACTGCATCCCACGTTGGAGCAGGGGAAGAGAGTGACCGAGAAGGAACGGCAGGGACAAAGTGCTACAGACTGACCACAACCGCCATTCCCCCATTCCCCTGCTCCGCTTGGTTAAAGAGGTAGAGGAGGGTGGATGGGGGGAAGGTGTTTTGGGTTTCTTTCTTTTGTTCCTCACTTCTCTAGCTTGTTAGTAATAGGCAATAATTCTTAATGTCTCCCTTCTCTGAGTCTGTTTAGCCTGTCACAATAATTGTTGAGCGATGTCCCCATTCTTATCTCAACCCTTGAGCCCTTTGTATCATTTTTTCTCCCCCTTTCCTATTCAGGAGGGGGAGTGAGAGAGAGGCTGCGGTGGAACTTGGCTGCCCACCCGAGAAAACCACCGCTAATTTCCAAAGTAAACCTCTGGCGCAACTTGAGGCCATACTTTCTAGTCCTATCACTAGCTGTCTGTGAGAAGAGGCCGACCCCTAGCTCCCCACGACTTCCTTTAAGGTAGATGTGGAGAGCAGTAAAGTCTCCCCCGTGTTTTCCGTGTTAAGATCCCACTTTCGGATCCAAAGCTGACAAAAGAGCAAACGTTAGCGGGGGTGGGTACGGTAAGCCCCCAAGCCACCACGACAACACAACCCTTCCCGTCACCCAACCCCCCTCTAACCCCTCATATTTATAGTACTTAAAATGGGGAGGGAGGGGGCTTTCCTCACAAATAAGGCTTTGCACCTTAAAAATGCAGCTCTGCACCTTACAGTGCACCTGGGGGCCCTAAAAATAAGGCATTGCGCCCTGAAAATGACAGCCTGGGCCGTAAAAGTGAGGGTGTAAGCAATAAGAAGCCAGCTTTGTCTCCAGAGAGCAGTCTCAGGGCCCTGAACAAACGGGCTTGGTCCCTACAAAGGAGCCCCTGGGCCTGCAAACTGAGGGTTTAGGTGATCAGAAGACGACTTGGGATGCCAAGCGGATGTTCTGGAGCCTGAAAAGAAGGCTTTGGAGCCTAGAGAGGAAACACGGGGGCTTACTAATGCGGCTTTGAAGACTTAAAATGGGGAGGGAGGGGGAGCGTGGGGAGGCCTGGTCGTCAAGGTGAGGCTTTAGACCTGGACCCTGGGCCTTTGGAGTCTCTGGCTCACGGACTGGACCCTACAGTGATGCTTCGGTCCCTCCAGATGGGTGTTTGGACCCTTAAAGGAGGCTTTGGGCCCTCAAATTGAGGCCTTGTCTCCGAGCGTGAGGATTTGGGACCTGAAGAAGCGGGGTATTTCCTCACAAATAAGGCTTTGTACCCTAAAAGGCAGCTCTGCACCTCACAGTGCAACTAAGGGGCCCTAAAGATAAGGCATTGCGCCCTGAATATGACAGCCTGGGCCATAAAAGCGAGGGTGTAAGTAATGAGAAGCCAGCTTTGTCTCCAGAGAGCAGTCTCAGGGCCCTGAACAAACGGGCTTGGTCCCTACAAAGGAGCCCCTGGGCCTGCAAACTGCGGGTTTCGGTGACTGTGTTGGGTCTGTCTAGGACGGAGTCACCTTTCCCTGCAGCAGCCCACACAGTGCTGTGCTCTGCGGTCGTAGCTGGAGCAGCACTGGTATCACTCCAGCGTTGTGTCTATTGCTGCATAGTGCTGGCACAGCATCAGGACTCCCTCCAAGCCCCCAAGAGCCAGCAGGCTGGGGGTGGGCAAGTGATGGGGAGGGGACATCGCCAGGGCAGCTGACCTAAACCAACCAAAGGGATATTCCATAACACCTGATGTCACACTCAGCAATAAAAGGGGGGCTCTCGTGGGGGAGGGGGCTGTCCTCCTGAACAACCGCTACGCGTTTTGAGGCCCTGCTTCCCAGGACGTGGCCGAACATCGCTCGTTGATGGGAAGTAGAGAATAACTTTTTTTTCTTTCTCTCTGTGCTTCCGCGCGGCCTTATTGCTTCTTTTGTTTCTTTTTTCTCCCCATTCCCTTTCCCTTTAATTAAATCGTTCTCATCTCAAACCTCGAGCTCTTTGTGTCGTATTTTCTCCCCCTTCCTCTTTGGGGGAGGGGCGGGTGGAGTGAGAGAGCGGTTGTGGTGGAGCTCGGCTGCCCACCCGAGTAAAACCACCACAGTCCTTTTTGGCACCCAACGTGGGGCTCGAGGGTTGAGATAACAGCAGAATTGATTAAAGTATTTATAACTAACATACTTGCTAGTCACAATGTTCGGTTTGCTGTTAATATTTTTATTGTATTGTATTGTTATTGTATTGTATTGTTAATATTTTTATTGTATTATTACATACGACATAGTCACACTAGTGACTATGACACGAGACACTAGTGTGACTATGTTGTATGTAGTCCGTTCTCTGTTCTCTTTGTTTTTCCTCTATATCCGATCGGAGAACGTGTTGAAATCTGTGTTTGGTTTCTTTATCATGCTGTGCTGTAACATGCTGGCCTTCAGTTTCGTCTGGTACTCAGGCCCTGTATTGTTATCATTCTGGTCTCCTGGAGATTATCTTTTTGGATATATTAAGAATTACACCGCCTTCTTTTTCTCCCCTAGTAGTCAATTTGTGAATAATATCGGGGGTGGTGCCTTCTTCTTCTCTCCCTGTGGGCTAATTGCAGCAGCCTTTGAGTATTTTGGATACCCTTGGTCGGATGTTATCCTCCTGTTACTAGTTCTAGTGTTTTTCTTCCTCCCTAAGGTCAAACAATTTATTAAGAATATCATCCAAGGACCTGCCCCGAGACAAAGTAGTTGTGGGTGGCAAGGTGTGTGGGGGGATATGGGCAGGTACGTGTCACGGTTTTCTCCTCCGATGGTTCTTAACTTCACCCCTGAACAAGTGCAAAATCCAAGAAAACTGGTAGAATGTTTGAAAGACGTACGCCCTGACCCTGGCAATACCAGAGAACTCCATCAGCTTGCTGCACTCTGCTGGGGTCTGGCTTACGCCTATCAAATGTCAATTGTCACTGCCCAGCACCCTCAAGGGGATAGGGAGGTTTCTGAATTTGACGACGAGATAACACAGACTGTGACCACCCCAGAGGACCAACCATCTATGGTATCAGTCGCCCCTATAGGCAAGACAAAACAATGGAAACGGAAGTCAGCTCGTTTAGTAAGGGAAGAAGCTCCTCCTAAGGAGGAGGGAGAAGAGAAAAAGGCAGGCAGCTCTAAAGCAGCGTCATCACAACAACATCAGGGAGAAGAGACCGAAACCATAAATGAATCAGAAACCACTTGATCTCTATCCTTAAGCGAGTTGCGAGAAATACGAAAGGATTTCAGTGGTCATCCAGGTGAGCACATCCTCACCTGGCTGCTTCGATGCTGGGACACTGGGGCCAGTAGCCAACAACTAGAAGGCAGTGAAGCCAAGCAGCTGGGATCCCTCTCTAGAGAAAGGCTCATTGATAGAGTAATTGGGAGAGGGGCACGGGTTCTCAGCCTCTGGAGGCGACTCCTGGCAGCTGTGAAAGAAAGGTATCCCCAGAAGGAAGATATTGTATATCAAGTAGGCAAGTGGACCACTATGGATAAAGGTATCCAGCACCTGTGGGAATCAGCTGTGCTGGAGATGATTTATAGTGATTTGGACTATGCCCAGACACCTAAAGAGCCTGATGAAGTCCAGTGCACAGCATCCGTGTGGCAGAAGTTGGTACGGGCTGCACCCTCATCACATGCCAGCACACTGGCAGCAACGGATTGGGAGGAGGGGATGGGGCCAACAGTGGATACTATGTCCAACCAGCTTCATAAATATGAAGAAAATCTCTCTGCCCCAGTACGGGCCTGTATTTCAGCCGTGGAGAGACTGTCCCAATGGTTAGAAGAACACATAAGTTCCTCCTCACCTAGATGGAAGAATCTTTCAGCCTTTAAGTGCCAGCATTCTCCGGCTCAAGCAAGGGAGAATCCAGGACGCACACCACGGGGTCACCTTGTGGTTTTATTTACATGACTATGGGGAAGATATGAGGAAGCGGGATGGTGAACCGACATCGGCCCTAGCTGTTCGGGTACATGAACTGCGGAAAGATACAGCAGCAAGAAAAGAGGCCCCTAGGAGGATCGCTGCCCCAGTTTCTGTTGGGCAGTCCCCCAGAGGCAGTAGAAGGGCTAGTATTACTCCTGACCCTGACGAAGAGACCTCTGCTTCACATTTGGAAGAATTAATTGACAGATGCTCCAACCAGGGCTAGTGGGGCCCTGCCTCTGGCCAGGTAGAGGAGAGGGACAACCGGATTTGCTGGACTGTGTGGATTCGATGGCCTGGCACACCAGAACCGCAGAAATATAAAGCTTTAGTGGACACAGGCGCACAGCGTACCCTAATGCTGTCAGGCCACCAAGGGGCAGAACTCATCTCTACCTCTGGTGTGACAGGGGGATCCCAAGAGCTAACTGTGTTGGAAGCTGAAGTGAGTCTAACTGGGAATGAGTGGCAAAAGCACCGTATTGTGACTGGCCCAGAGGCTCCGTGCATCCTCGGCAGAGACTACCTCAAGAGAGGGTACTTCAAGGATTCAAAAGGGTACCAGTGGGCTTTTGGCATAGCTGGCTTGAGTACAGAGAAGATTAAGCAGCTGCCTACCCTGCCTGGTCTCTCAGAAGACCCTTCTGCTGTAGGATTGCTGAGGATTGAAGAACAGCAGGTGCCAATTGCGACTACAACTGTGCACCGGCGGCAATATCGCACCAACCGAGACTCCCTGATCCCTATCCATGAGTTAGTTCATCATCTGGAGAGCCAAGGAGTGATCAGCAAGACTCACTCGCCTTTTAATAGTCCTATACGGCCAGTGCAAAAGTCTAATGGCGAGTGGAGGCTAACAGTGGACTATCGGGGCCTGAATGAAGTCACGCCACCACTGAGTGCTGCAGTGCCAGACATGCTAGAACTCCAGTATGAACTAGAGTCAAAGGCAGCTAAGTGGTATGCTACAAAAGTGGTATGCTACAATCGATATCGCTAATGCATTTTTCTCCACCCCTCTGGCAGCAGCATGCAGACCACAGTTTGCTTTCGCTTGGAGGGGCATTGAGTACACTTGGAATCGACTGCCCCGGGGTGGAAACACAGCCCTGCCATTTGCCATGGACTGATCCAGACGACACTGGAACTGGGGGACGCTCCTGAACACCTGCAGTACATCGATGGTATCATCGTGTGGGGTAACACAGCAGAAGAAGTTTTTGAGAAAGGGAAGAAAATAATTCAAATTCTCCTGAAAGCTGGCTTTGCTGTTAAACAGAATAAGGTCAAGGGACCCGCACAGGAAATCCAGTTCTTGGGGGTAAAATGGCAGGATGGACGTCGCCACATTCCGACGGATGTGATCAACAACATAACGGTTATGTCTCTGCCAAGTAGCAAAAAAGAAACACAAGCTTTCCTAGGCCTTGTGGGATTTTGGAGAATTCATGTGCCAGGCTATAGTCAGCTTGTGAGTCCTCTATATCGAGTGACTCGGAAGAGGATCTATATCGAGTGACTCGAAAGTGGGGCCCCGAGCAACAACAGGCCTTTGAACAACTCACACAAGAAATAGCTCGTGCAGTAGCCCTTGGGCCGGTTCCATACCGGACCAGCTGTGCAAAACATACTTCACACTGCAGCTGGGGAGCATGGGCTCACCTGGAGCCTCTGGCAGAAGACCCCAGGAGAAACTCGAGGTTGACCTGTGGGTTTCTGGAGCCGGGGCTATCGAGGATCAGAAGCCAATTACACCCCAACTGAAAAGGAAATATTAACAGCATACGAGGGGATTCGAGCCGCTTCAGAAGTTGTTGGTACAGAAGCACAACTCCTCTTGGCCCCACGGCTACCTGTGCTACATTGGATGTTTAAAGGGAATATCCCCACTACACGTCATGCAACCGACGCTACGTGGAGTAAGTGGGTAGCGTTAATTACACGGCGGGCTCGAATGGGGAAACCCAACCGCCCAGGAATCCTGGAAGAGATCATGGACTGGCCGGAGGGCAGGGATTTCGCAGTGCTGACAGAAGAGGTAACCCACGCTGAAGAAGCACCACCGTACAATGAGTTGCCAGAAGACAAAAAGCAGTATGTGTTGTTCACGGACGGATCCTGCCGTGTGGTAGGGGGCCATCGGAATTGGAAAGCTGCTGTGTGGAGTCCCACACGACAAGTTGTGGAGGCCATGGAAGGGGAAGGTGAGTCGAGTCAGTATGCAGAAATGAAAGCTATACAACTGGCCCTAGAGATTGCTGAAAGAGGAAAATGGCCAGTACTGTATCTCTACACTGACCCATGGATGGTGGCAAATGCTCTGTGGGGGTGGCTGCGGCAATGGAAACAGAACAACTGGCAGCGCAGAGGTAAACCTATCTGGGCTGCTACCCTGTGGCAAGATAGTGCTGCCCGGGTAGAAAACCTGGCTGTAAAGGTACGTCATGTAGATGCTCACATGCCTAAGAATCGTGCCACCGAAGAACATCAGAACAACGAAGAAGTGGATCGAGCTTCGAAAATTGAAGTAGCCCAGGGGAGTACATACCGACAGTCCTTCCGGAAGAATGATAAGAAATTGGAAAAATAATTGGCCTTTTGGAAAGGCCCCTTTTGCGTCTCCTGCACCCAAGCTACTCTGACTACTACCTGTTACTGTTACTAAGAGCACAGTCCAAACGCTTCTTAAACTCTGACAGGCTTTGTGTCACGACTACGTCCTTGGGGAGCCTGTTCCAGTGCGCGACAACCCTCTCGGTGAAGAACCTCTTCCTGATATCCAGCATAAACCTCCCCTGCCACAGCTTGACACCGCTCCCTCGGGTCCTGTCGCTGGTCGCTAAAGGGAAGAGATCGGCGCCTGCCCCTCCACTCCCCCTCGTGAGGAAGCTGTAGGCCGCGATGAGGTCTTCCCTCAGCCTTTTCTTTTCCAGGCTGAACAGGTCAAGTGACCTCAGCCGCTCCTCGTACGTCTTCCCCTCTAGGCCCTTCACCATCTTCGTTGTCCTTCTCTGGCCACTCTCCAACAGTTTCACATCCTTTTTGGTACTGTGGTGCCCAGAACCGTACACAGTACTCGAGGGGAGGCCGCACCAACACAGAGTAGCGTTGCAGCGCTGTGATCACCCACGTGTGCCACTGGGACGGAGCATGTCCAGAGTGCATTCAGCAGCCTGCTGTTCACTATCCCTTGTGAAAAAGGAGAGAAAAGTAAGCTTCAGGAGTCAGGAGGTAAACTCACACCATTCATTTCAAGTACAAGCAAAAAATTGATAACTACAGGAAAACAACCTTCCAGGTTGCAGATCAGCACGGGGGAAGACAGCTTCAGGAAGCCATTTACCTTCTCACTGTCTTCACTGACGGCCCTAGACACCAGCATTGTGGAGCGCATCTCCGCAACAGGGGGCTCCTTCCAGTTTGAGCTGCTCTCCAATGCAAGTGGGAGGCTGTACAGTCGTCCCCTCGCGTGAAACTACGTACTCAGGAACGCTGCTCTGCTACTTCCAGATAAAGTTACTTGAAAAGCTGGATGTGAGGACCCAATTTCATTTCCAAGGGAAATAAAAATAAAAATAATAATACCACCACTGCACTTCCTGATGTCCTGCTTGTACCTGGAACGTTCTCTGTAGCTACTACATCTCTTCACTGTGCTGGAGAAGATGCGGGGACAGAGAGGCTCGCAGACACAGCTCATCTAGGCTAACTCACAGCCTCCTTAAGGCTGTATGCCTCGCAGTAGCTTTCCTTGTGCAAAACAATCCCTGGTGCCCCACAAAGCAGCTTGCCTTACTTGTGGGTGCCACGGAGCCCTCAAATACCAGCCTTGCGGTCTCACAAGCAGGATTGTGCCGGGTTGGCCGGTGCAAGAGCAAACGGACTGCCCAGCAGTATCATCATTTCCGAGGAAAGCATTAATCCG
>NW_028153834.1:0-10000 GCF_964211835.1 Anser anser
ACATTAACGTGAATCAAATCTGTGATTTATTTGTTTGTTTGTTTGTTTGTTTGTTTAGAATTTTCTGTCTGTACTTCTCTGTTATCTGTTTTGGCAATCAAACAAGGAAATGCATTTTTCTTTTACATGTTCTGTGGTGCTTTATTCAGTAGGGGAAAATACACTTCTGAAATGTGTATTTCAAACTGTACACATATCAACAGAATATTTTTTAATTAGACAATATATATCCTGTGCTTGCAGTACTGGAATAGTCAATCTCAGAGGAAACAGTATCATCTCTGATCAGATCTTCACGGCAATGAGAAAAATGGCAGCTAACTCCTTCACACTTACCTGGTTAGAAACTGCATTTTCACAAACAAATGTTTCATAAAATTTAGCGAATTCTGGTGCATGATCATTAACATCAAGAACTTGGATATATACATTTGCTTCTGAAATTTTTTCAGGATTTCCTAATGGTTAAAAGAAGATGGAAATAAAAATGTATAAATTATCTGCTATATATTTTAAAGTAATATAGACAAGACGAAATATTACCTAAATTTGACAGAGTAGAAAATAGTAACTGACACTTACAGATACATTAAATACTAAATATTTTAAAATAATTCTGTTAATATATAACCTGCAATATGATTTAGCATGTGCTTTTGAAGTTAAACTTCTAATCTTAATTGCTAACATAGAAATAAGGGTGCTTTTTTGCTTTGCTGGGGTTCTGTCTATGAAATGGGTTTGTTTTTCTTCTCCAACATTATGTTAAATTACAATAGAATGTCATGATACTTCTTACAAAAGTTTGGATATGCTCACTTTTTCATTTACTAAGTTGGAAACTGATTTAAATGTAAAAAATAAAATCTGATCTGCAGAAATTAAATGAGGTTTTGTTCATGAAGAGCGTCTTACTGTGCTAGTCATGGATATCACAATGGTTGGTCACAACTTTTAAGAAATTCTATTACAATTCCTTGATACACTTACTTACACTCCTTCACTACAGTGTACTCCTTTCATATTTTGAAATTTCAAAGTTTTTAGTGAAAATCTCACCAAAATTTACATAATTTCAAAATACTTATGCCACTGATAACCATGAATAATTATAATAGACACTGATAGTTGGTACTAGCTAAACAGAAAGTTGAGACTTCTATAAAGAACAGAGTTGGAACTTGGAAAAACAGAGTTATTCTATCCACCGGTCCCAAAAATATATTTGTAAAGAAGTCCATGTTTACCCAGATGTGTACAGCTTTACTCTTGATGGAAGTAGTAGATGAGATTACAGTTATTTTCCAAGTATTATTCGCACAACAGATTTAATACCTAGGCATTTGATACTCATGAAAGCTGTACTGTTTCTCTTAGATTAATATACTTTACTACTGTGGCTATGTAAAAGCTATGTTAATATGGCTTATATCCAAATGAAAAGGAAAATAAAGTCTGCCAATATGAGACACTTCAATTCCTGCATTTACTGCATTTACATAAGGTTATATTGCTGTAACTATCTCAGACAAGGAAAATCCAAACCTAATTATATAATTTAATGATATAAAATTATGTGTGGAATAGGCCCTAAAATCAATCAGTCAATCAAACAAACAAAACCTTACGCAATAAAAATGTTCATAAATGTCACCTTGTTCTGGTTTCAGGTGGGATAGAGTTAATTTTCTTCATAGTAGCTTATATGGTGCTGTGCTTTGGATTTAGGATGAAAATAATGTTGATACCTGTTGTGGTTTAACCCAGCTGGCAGCTAAGCACCATACAGCCATTCATTCACCCTCCCCCCTCCCTCTCTGGGATAGAAGGGAGAATCAGAAAAAAACCTGAAGCCTGTGGGTTGAGATAAAGACAGTTTATTAGGACAGAAAATAAAGGAAAATTATTAATAATAATAATAATAATAATAATAGCTTGTATGAAACAAGTGATGCACAATGCAATTGCTCACCATCTGCTGACCAATGCCCATCCCATCCCTGAGCAGCCGGCCCCCCACCCCGGCCAGCCACCCCTATATATTGTTTAGCATGACGTCAGATGGTATGGAATACCCCTTTGGCCAGTTTGGGTCAGCTGTCCTGGGTCTGTCCCCTCCCAGCTCCTGATGCACCCCCAGCCTGCTCGCTGGCAGGACAGAGCGAGAAGCTGAAAAGACCATGGCTTAGTGTAAGAACTGCTCTGCAACACTTAAAACATCAGTGTGTTATCAACATTATTCTCATCCTAAATCCCAAACACAGCACCCTACCAGCTACTAGGAGGAAAATTAACTCTATCCTACTCAAAACCAGGACAATACCACACTGATGTTTTATTTATTGCAGAGTAATTCTTGTACTAAGCCAAGGACTTTACTACTTCTCAAAGTGCCCTGAGAGTAAGGAGGGTGGAGTGGGGAGGGAACAACCAGGAGGTTTGGGAGGGAACACAGCCAGGACAGCTGACCCAGACTGACCATAGGGATATTTCAAATCGCATGACACCATGCTCAACATTTACATTGGACATACCCGACCTTTAGGAAGGACAGGCTAGGGAGATGAGTATGGAGTTTCACCCTCTATGTCAATGACCAGTTGTAATGTATGTGGCTCTGCCTTGGGATGGCTGAGGAGCTAAATGAGAATTTATGGGTTAGGAGTAAAGTGAGGGCAGGGACGGGTGATATTATAGTGGGGGTCTGCTACAGACCACCTGTCCAGGAAAAAAAAAAATGATGAAAATTTCTAAAAACAGTTAGGAAAAGTCCCGGTCCTCCTGGGAGACTTTTTAACCACCCTGACATCTGCTGGAGGGACAACACAAAAGTGCATTAAGCAATCCAGGAGGTTCATGGAATGCATCGGTGAAAAATTCCTTCTCCATGTGATAGAGAAGGCAAAGAGGAAAGGTGTTGTGCTGGACCTTATTCTCACCAACAAAGAGGGGCTTGTGGGGAATGTATAGGCCAAAGGTAGCCTTTGTCGCAATCACCATGAAAATGTGGAGTTCAAGTTCCTTAGGGCAGCTAGGAGGTTGCACAGTAAACTCACTAAGCCCCATCCAACCTGGCCTTAAACACTTGAAGGGATGGGGAATCCACAACTTCTCTGGGCAACCTGTACCACTGCCTCATCACATTCTAAGAATGTCTTCCTCATCCTAATCTAATTCTACCCTCTGTTAGTTTAAAGCCATTACTCCACTCCCTGACAAAAAGTCCCTCCCCAGCTTTCCTGTAGCCCCCCCTTTGGGTACTGGAAAGTTATTATAAGGTCTCCCTGGAGCCTTCTCTTCTCCTGACTGAACAACCCAAACCCTCTCAGCCTATCTTCATAGGAGAGGTGCTTCAGTTCCTCGAGCCCCTTGTGGCCCTACTCTGGACTTGTTCTAATACATCCATGTCTTTTTTGTGCTGGGGGCCCCAGACCTGAATGCAGTACTCCAGGTGGGGTCTCACAAGAACAGAGTAAAGGGGGAAAATCACCACTCTCAGCGCGCTGGCCATGCTTCTTTTGATGCAGCCCAGGATAGAGTTGGCTCTCTGTACTGCAAGTGCACACTGCCAGCTTATGTCTAGCTTCTAGCCATCCAACACACCCAGGTCCTTCTCATCAGGGCTACTTTCAATCCGTTCTCTACCCAGTCTGGGAGGAATACAGAGATGTCCAAGCAGTGAAGGATCAACTTAAGAAAGCTTAAGTCCAGATAGAATTGAATCTGTCCAAGGACATCAAGGCAAACAAGAGGTCTTCTACAAGTACCTCAATCACAAAAGAAGACTAGGGAAAATACGTGCCCTCTCTGGAAAGAAACAGAAGACTTAGTTACTCAGAACATTAAAAAGGTTGAGGTAATGAAGCCTCTGCTTGAGCAAGGCAGTTGAACCAGATGACCTGCAGGGGTTCCTTCCCACCTCAACAATTCTGTGATTCTGTAAACCATAAAACTGGGAGGAGTTAGCTGGGAAGGGGGGGGGGGGGTAGGTTTGCCATTACTCATGGATTGGCTGGGTATCACTTGGCTGGTGGTGAGCAATTGCATCGTGAATCACTTGTGTTTATTTTTTGTTTTGTTCTGTTTCCTTTCTTTTTTTTTTTCTTTTTCTTTTCTTTCTTATTAAACTGCCCTTTTCTCAATACACAAGTTATGCAATTTTCTTTCCAGTTTTCTCCCCTGTCCCACTAATGATAGATCTGAAAAGAAGGTGTTAGAAAGAACAAATTGTTTATAATCTGTTAGAATAATTATAAACAGTTACTGGTCATGATGTTGATTTTTTTGCTCTTGAAGTTGTACTTACTCTCCAAGTTGTATTATGTAGCCTCTTATTTGCTGTATATGCTTCTTTTTTGCTGCTTATCATCTCTGTGGGCTGTTTTAAGGTTGCTTTTCATTTTACCACTGGGCTGTACTGTGTAACACTCCCTCATGAATGATAAAAGCAGTGATCACGAGCCTAACCTGATACCTACTTTCAGCATTGCTGTTACTCTGGGAACCATCTCTTGGAAACTATTAACAATTATACTTCTTACCTTTTCTCCTCAAAGATCTGATCTGTGGAGGAAGGACAAGGAATGACACCTTCCCCTTCTTCTTCACCTTCCCTTCCTTCTCCACACCAGATACAATAGCTCTTGAGAATTTTGAATTTCTTTGGGATGTTTAAACCTGTATATTCCTATTGCTATGTCTCTTGAATGAATTTCTGGTTTGGTCAAAGGTTAAACATCTATTTAAGAATATCACGCAGAGATCTGCTGGGAGACAAGCTAGTTAAGAATGGCAGGGTGTGGGAGATAGTATGGACAGGTACGTAGAACAGTGGGGACCTCCACTGTTTTGGAACTTTACCTCTGAACAAGTGAAGAATCCTAAAAACTGGTGAAGTGTTTGGAAAAATATGCTGTCACTGGCAGTTCCAGAGAGATGTAAATCACTGCAACATGCTGCAACCTGACCCATTTCTACTGAGCCATGTTCTACACTATTCAGCACCCTCAAGGGGAAGATAATGTCTCCGGATCTGATGACAAGATTGAGCTTTGAGAACCTAGAAGGTCTTTGACTTAGTGTAAGTACTGATCAGCAACAACTAAAACATCATTGCATTACCGACAGTTTTTTCATCCTAAATCCAAAAGACAGCATCATACAAGCTACTATGAAGAAAGTTAACCCTATCGCAGCTGGAACCAGGACACACCTGAAAACAACAGAAGGAAGATCTAAAGGTACTGAATACCTCTTAGAAGTCCTTCACCTACCAGCAAATTCAATCCATGTTTAGATGGCACTAATCATCACTTAGCTCTTAGAAAGGTCTGCTTTCACCATGGTGTAACATATCTACACTAGTAGGCAAGAATTTTTGTAGCAACAATACTATTCATACTTACCTGAATGTATTGTTGGATAAGAGACATAAGGAAGACATTTTCCAATAAATAAAATCATATTAAGATATTCTAGGAGTACTAAATATCTATTAGATTACACACGTCAATATCTCAACCTGCTCTGCCTAAAACACAAGTATGCTACTCACAAAACATTCATTATAGTTAAAATATGCCTCATGATGTGTATAAGTGTCACTGCTTCTCACTCATTCGGAAGTCCTTAAGACATTTTCTTAAAATAATCTAATGGACTTTTAAGAGAAACCTTTCTGCCTCACTTCAAATTATATGGCTTTGGGTGGTTCTTACATTGCTTTTTAAATTTATAATCCATTAGTTCCTTGGAGAAGACATTTGATTTCTTGGGACTTATGGAATCTGTGCTGATAGCTTTGAGTCTTTTGTCAAAGAAATGACAGCAAAAGCAACTACCACAGAGATAAATGGCTAGATACTCAGCAGTTTCACATTACTATTCCTCCTGTGAAATCATTAGAGCTGTGTTAATTTACCAAAGCTTATGATCTGTCAGTGTCATCTCAGAAATAGTTCTTTGGGGAATGACATTTCTCATGTTTAATCCCAATATTCACAATAATATAATAGGCAATGAAATAGTGCTTGGTTTATTTATTTTATTTTATTTACAAAAAGTAGCACACATCCCTTTTAGAAATAATACACAGAGTGCACGACTTAACCTTTTTAGTTAGGCCAGAAATGGGTGTGTAATGGACTTTGTAATTCTATTAGGAGTCAGGGAATACTTTCAGTGCCTTCAGCCATACACAAAGTGGCATGGGTAGAGCCCAGCCAGCTATCTTGGTTTATTCCTGACTTGCTTGTTCATCAGATTCGTGGATGCTGTGTTGACTTAAAGCCTACCATCAAATAAATGCTCACACAAACAGCACCTAGGTACTAGTAGGGACATTGGGACAAATCTGAAAATAAGTCTATCAACAAAAGTATATATGGCCAAAGAAGGGTGACAATTACACACTGAATTAATGATATGATCCATGACTGAAACCTTCAAAGAACTATAAGTTCTGCAGTCATGAAGTAGCTCTATAACACAATAAAAATGGACATCTGAAAAACCCTATGGACAAATGACTGTTGTCTCTTTAGGGCAAGTTTAGGTAAGACTAATAGTTAACTTTTCCACTGGAAATATAGAGAAATGAGAATCAAATTGAGCTCAAGCCAGTTGCAATCAAGGATTTTTTTTTTCATTCATTTTTAGTTCAATTGAGGGAAAGCTGAGCCAGTCATTCTAATTAAAAAATTAATAAATTGTCCAACAATCATCTTCTGAGTAATTAAATCACAGTCATATAAATATGATGGCTTAAGGATTTTTTGCTGTCATGCATGCTTCTGTTATGACTGTTAGAATACGTCTATTTATGCTTCAGTCTTGTACTTGGTGGAAGCTGATTAAAACCAAGTAAAAACTGATCAAATAAATCTTGATTTCTCTTGAGCTGGAAAAAGTCCTATGTATAAAGTGCAATAAGGTTCAACAGGTTGCAGGTTCCCACTACTTGAGTTTAAAGTCCGGTGAATTAGATCTTCTTCTGGGTACCTTTAAACCTAGTATCTCAACTGCATGAGGACAGGATGATCCTCATCACAAGTCATGCAATAACATGCAAATTACTGTCAATAATTTCTGATCTTTGTCATCACAGTAGAGGCAAAAGGCTTGGGTCCTGTATAAATGCTGGGGCATCAAATAAGCCCCCAGAGAGGTTGCTGCTGTAATGCAGTTTCAAGTTCTATCTCAGCTGCAATGAATAGCTACTGTGGATGAGGTCTAATGTCGTTTTGATTTGGCCTCAGTGGAGCCACAATGTCATCCGCAAAATGTCTCATAGTGTATGGTAGGACTATATTTCAAGGAATAAAATGTTACTAGTTCAAAATATAAATAATCTCAGGTATGTCCATAGCAAGGTGACCTAACTTCAATGCTTTGGAATATATTTTTATAGACAGTGACTTTATCATCACTAAAGAAATAAAGAATAAGTATAAGAATATGAAGATAATGAGGGCTCAGTCTGTCTACAATAACTTTCATTACTATGAAAGACCTGCTTTTTTCTGCTCAGGAGACACTTATTCATTTGTAACATTTAGTTCTTTCCTTTTTCATTGTTTAGCTAAACAGAAACGTCCAGACCAAAATCATCCTGCTGTGTTTCCATAGTTCTATTCAAGACATGACAAAAATATGCCAGAGATCAATTTTACCATCATCTGCCAGCTGTCCAACAACATGAAAAGTGAGATATATTTATATTAAAAAACTCCCAGAGAAGCTGAAAAGGAAGGTAATACTATCAATTTCCAAACACAAAATAAAGGCTTCAGTGAAAAAGGTTACTGAATATGTTGCATTGAACTTCTAGCAGTACTATTCTGACATATATACAGGGAATGCTTCCTTTGAGGAACTAATGAATATATGTTTAAAGTAGATTTAACAATAAATAGCATTTCACTGAGATTCAGAATTAAACTAACATGCTAAAAGTATTTAGCAAATCTGTTTGATTTCTTGATTAGCCAGTTTTTTAAATTTGTATATTTTTTTCTATTTCTTCTCCTTCATAGGGATTGATGTGAAGAGTTTTTAAAAAGTATCTTAATAATCTTGTTAAACCACCTTATAAATTAGTAGTTGTTAATTTTCTAGAGCATTATCCCAGAGTTAGGGCAAGCAGGTAACCAAAAGTACAAATGGAGGCAACTGTATTTGACTTTCAAACAAAAACGACAGATGAAATCTATATAAAGGAGGTTTCAGAGATTTAATTGTCACTGAAGAGAAGTCTAACTGATTTAGGCCTTACATTCACAATTAATTTGAGCCACAGGTTTCTGACTGGTGTTAAATTAGACCCTGGCTAATTTCACACTAGTCAAAAATCTGGTGTGAAATTAACCAGGGTTTAATTTAACATAAGATCTTGCACTGCAGGAGCAATTCAGATGCTTCAGTGTAACTTGAAAGTGTTACATGCTCAATCCCATTACAATTTCCTTTTTTATTTTATTTTTTATTTTTTTATAAGGTCATCTTTTATGAAAGAGCACAGGACCTTGGAGCTCAAATACATTCTGCCTCTATTTAACTAATCATTTTAATAATGTTCCTTCATGTAGCAAGCAATAGTAGTATAATGAGAAGGAAGCATGCATTCTTCATTTAAAGTAAGGCATATTCAGAGGATAATTACAGTTTGCAGTATATAAAGCACAGTTCCTTAAATTTCTTACTCACTGGTTTCTGTGGCTGTAACAGTTATGTTGTGCCAAGAAGCAATCTCTCGGTCCAGAGGTTCAGTTGTAATGATTGTTCCATTGTGTTCATTGATGCTGAACAATCTCTTTAAATGCATGCCTTGGACAATAGAATACCTGCACAAAAAAAAAATAAAAATAAAAAAAGTGAAGCAAGAGATTCCCTAATACTGAAATGTTCCTTGAAAAGCAAGGACATATAAAGCTACTGTCAGTTGAGAAAACAGAGCTGTGCATATATACATATAAATGTGTGCTGCAACAACTCAGAAGTCATGAAAAATGTACACTTATAAACATTTAAAATTCACTGCTGCCAAGATCAAAGCTCTTCTTTCTATAAAACTAAATATGTCTCAGATCTGTATTAATGTGAACTGAATCTGAAATGCATTATTCATTCTTACATCTAAGTCAGGCTCACAGCAGGTGAATGACTTCGCTGAAAAGAAACAGCAAAAGTGCCACTTGTGAAATGAATAACACTAACAGCTAAGTGGAGGTATAATGGTAAATATATTTTATCATTGCTGACATGCTCTGATACTGAGGGAATGGGCATTATAAAGAAAGAAAGACAACTATGTATAATGGAGTGTCACATAGGCAGGCTACAAAATCCTAAAGTAGAAGATGATTGCAAATGAGTCCAGTGCTCCTGAGTCTTCATTTAAAACACTCTGGATGCTATGTCCATATGCAGACATGCACATGCACACATATGTACATACATACCATTCAAATTGTTAAAGTCACAGGCCAAAGATGGACTGAAAAAAGACACCAGAGATATTGGTTCAAATGGAAAGGATATTTACCAATATTTTTTCATGACATGCAAAAACAAACAAACAAACAAACAAAAACAAAAAACTGTGCCACAGTTCCTAGCAGAGTCTCTGTCACAGAAGTAAAATCTGTTTTCAGGGTTTGAAAGGTTCTTACCATTCCAGTTTGGAATTCCCACATTTAATTATTCCCTCTTTTATTGTACGTCTCATTTTGTTTCATAAAGACTTTCTATCTCTTGTTGGTATTTAATATTGTTGGTATTTAAGACTAGGCATTTAAGACAAATGCGTCAGCATTTGGATGATTATCTTTTTATCTAGACTTAGCTTTTTGTCTGTTTGGAAAAACAGTAAGAGAATAAATCAAGGAACCTTCATAACACAGACTGATTTTTTGTTGTTGTTTGAGACAAACACCACTTAGAAAACTCTATTTAGGGATTTATAATTCAATCTTTTCTTATTTATTTTTTTTATATACAAATT
>NW_028153834.1:15000-26742 GCF_964211835.1 Anser anser
TTTATTTTTCAGGTGACAAGATCATTCTGTAGTACCTGTCTTTGGCTCCACAGAGAAATAAGGCTGACCCTGAATGAGACTGTAAATCAGACGGGCACTATTCCCATAAGAAGGATCATCACCATCAGTAGCTGTTACCTGTGCAACTGAAGTACCTCAAAGAAAAAAATAAAATGGATTATATTTATTCAATGTCTACAAACACATATTGAAGTTACTTATTGCATTTCTCTGGAATTATCTACAGGGCTATTTTAAACTGTTGCTTATGCCTCTCGTCCTCTCATTCTTTTCTATTGTTTCTCTTCAGTGTTTTTCATCTTGTATAAATTATTTCATAATTACACAGCACAAGCTCTTTAATGACATTTTAATACATCAGTTATATTATCAAGCCCTCCTGAAAATTTGCAGTAAATGGCACCTTCTAAAATCCATCATCAGAAACAGAAAATATTTCATCAGCAACTATTTTGACGCATTCAGATTTTCAATTAAAATGACATAACATACAACTTTTCAGCACTGTCTATATATTGCTTAAAATTGTACATCTTATGCATTTTCCCCTAATTTTTGGCATGTAAATGAAGCAGAACAAGTTGTTTCACCTCCCCTTGAATATTCTGCTAAGTATTTTATGGAACTTTTCTTTAGGAATAAGAAAAGAAGTGACTTTGTCACCAGCAGGCTCACTACCTGACTGAAAGAAATTACTTGTTAGCAAGCAAAGCAGCCAAGAAGTATGACAAGGCTCTGATAATGTTTTATATTTTTGAGTCTTTAATGAGCCTTTTCCATGGCAGAATGCACAACAGAATCAATCTGCAGAGCTTGATTTCATCTCTAACTGAAAGCTGGCTATATCCTATAAAAAAGATTGGCAGAAAATTCATGGTACTATTATTGATGATTATCCTTTGAAAGGTATTATTTACTGTAGCATAATTTCATAAGGTAAACTTTATTTTTGTCTCTTTTTTTTTTTCCTTACCTAGGTTCTGCACAACAAAAATATCACTTTCTGTGAGAAAAAGCAGGAAATCAATCTACTTTTTTAAAAAATCTGGCATTTGTTCATGTTTGCACCTGCTTAGAGATGTAATATATACTAATATATATTACATATATTAAAAATCTATGTATAGTTATGCTGGAGGAGAAAAGAAATGATGGAGTTAAAGGAATTAGATCTGAATCTTTTTATGGTCAAACTACAAGTCAATAATTATTACCAGAAAAACAAATACATTATTTGTTGAGGCATATGTACTTCAGAAATAACAATATTCTTTATCAAGGGCAAAAGATAATGAAAACACTTGGCTACACTGCTACTAAGTCCACATCAGCTGCAATCTATAGAAAATTGTTCTGTATTAACTAATACTGAAAATTCAACCTTTAAGGCATTCTAGCATGACTATAATGCACTTGTTTAAAAACAAATTGAGTGAGTGCTAGAAAGGAACTGATCACTGTGGATAATACAATATCCAGCCTGTTATAAATGCAGTTTTCTAATAAAGAAACCCAAGCAAGGTACCAACAACCATGTTCAGAAATGGACTTGTTTACAGCACCATATTTAACAAGATAGAACAACAACAACAGAATGAAGGACTGCAAGGTTATTGTTACAGCTCCTTGAGTCTCAAACATTTAAAGACAGATTCATTTTCTACAGTTTCTGTCCATTAGAAAGAAATGTTGAAACTAAAATGGCATGTGGTGCTTCTCTAGGCCCCAGAATACTTTTTTTTTTTTTTTTGCTTGCTTGTTAACTCTTCGATAGTATCACAGAAGGGAGAAGGATGGAATTTGCCCAGGTGGGCTCAGGGAGAAGCAGCATAATGGAAAGATGAAGCTGGCAAGGGACAAATATTTCATGATCAGTGTATGAGCTTCTAAATTAAATATGGACTGTGAAGGGAGCAGAAGAAAAATATTGCCCAGATTTGGAAAACTTTTTTTTTTTTTCTCCATTTTTTAGTCTTTCACTTTCACTGCCATGAAACCTCTATTTCTTTGTACATTTAACCCATATCAAAAAAAAAAGCAAACCATTTGCCAAATGGAACTGTTTTTACCTAGACATTTGTGTTTGAATGATAAAAATTAAAGCAGTAATATTAATGTACCCAATAACTCTGAATAGAAAGTTCAGCCATTTTTTTAATTCCATGGCTGGGAAGAGAAAAATTGACCACATAAAAAATATATATATATATTTTTTTGAACAAACAAATAAGCAAGACCACCTCTCGAAATTCCAGCCATTATATAATGACAGCAATTATATAATTGACAGCCTAACTACAATATAGTTTCACATAATTTATGTGAAAACTGCTATAATGTCAGAGACAAATTAACTAAATCTACCTGTGAGCTTTTGAACATGCATTTTCTGAATATGAGTCTGTGTGACACTGATATAAAGTTTAGCCCCAAATATGTGTTGTACGTCTACATAAATGTCTTAAGCTGCGTAGTAAACATATTTACACATTCTGTGCTTTTCATTAGGTTCTATTTAAAGCAAATTATTATTTTTTTTTTTTTTTTTCTGATTGCTATATAGGATTTACTTTACACTCCTTTAGTGTTGGTTTTACCTTTTTTGGTCAAAATATTAATTGTGTCACTTATATATTGCAACCCATTAGGTAAACTAGAAGGCCATTGTATAAAAAATAGTTACTCATTTTTCTAACTAGAGCTTGAAATCTACTAAAACAGCAAGTACTGATATATTACAGCATCTGACTCAACCATTCCATCAGATATACTGCATTTGTACACTTTAAACAGCTATATGGGAGGCACTTAATGTAAAACTGTACAGAATGCCTGAGGGAAAACTGCAGTTCTGTACTCTTATAAGAGTCCATTTGCTGACACACTTTTCATTCACTGTGACACTTGCATTTAAAATCCTAATAAAATTTAGTACTGAAAATAAAAGAGAGCTAAGAAAGAAATAAAATATATTCTAATTTGTTGTCACATTAGTATACATATAGATATTTGTACCTAATTTTAGCCAAATTATCTATGCCTGTTTTCTGTTTTTCTGTGGTTCTCTGAGGCAAGTAATACATGACCAGCTGTGAATTATTCTCTCTTTGCTTTATTAGTTCCAGACAAAAAGCTCAGTAACTGTGAACTGCTTTTCCAAGCATGGACCATGCTTCCTGAGCAAGTTTTTTCATAAGAAAATTTCTACAAGATCCCAGGTCCAATATAATTGAGCTGAAATGCCATTAGAAAGCTCTGAAATGGAGCAAAGACCAAGACTCTCTATTGCACTACACTATTTAAAGTAATTCCAGACTATGTCCTTACTATGCAGAAAGAGATTCTGTTTTACTGGGAGAAAAGCACTGCAATTTTGATTGGTTACTGTTCCCGTCCATTGGGAAGTTAGAAATTTCCTTCTAAGGATTAATGCTTTAAGATATACATCAAATGAGCTTTCACCTCAGAAGTGCAGTACTTGGAGAGGCAGGGTAAGC
This sequence comes from Anser anser, assembly GCF_964211835.1. Classification (NCBI taxonomy): domain Eukaryota; kingdom Metazoa; phylum Chordata; class Aves; order Anseriformes; family Anatidae; genus Anser; species Anser anser. Next base: position 18,519 of record NW_028153834.1, read on the forward strand.
AAGCTGTGAGAGGACTGCATGGTGTGGCTCAGCTGTTTCACGTACTGAAGCTATTAGGGTGTATACCAGTATATACCATTCCATTTATACTCTATATGTCTGAAATACACTTTAGTATGCCAGTGTCTTGGTTTAACATGGGTAGGTAGCTGAGCACCATACAGATGCTCTCTCATGCCCCATCCCCAACAGAACAGGAGGAGAAAATATGATGAAAGAAAAGGCTGACATAAGGACAGGGAGATCACTCACCTACCACCACAGACAAAACAAACTTGGCACAAGGGAAATTAATGTAATTTATTACCTATATACAAAGTACATATAGCAGTCTAGAGCAATGAGAACTAAAAGCAAACTAAAAACACCTTCCACGATATCCACTGTCTTCTATGTCCTCTTCTCGGGATGCAAAGGGGAATGGGGAATGGGGATTGTGGTCAGTCCATAATGCCTTGTCGCTGCTGCTTCCCCTTCCTCTGCTCCAGTATGGGATCTGTCCCACAGGATACAGTCCTTTCGCCTGCTCTCCACTGGAAGCTCTCCATGGCCCGCAGCCTCCTCCAGGCCACATCCACCTGCTCCACCGGGGGATCCTCCACGGGCTGCAGCGTGGAGATCTGCTCCGTGTGGGACCCATGGGCTGCAGGGGGACAGCCTGCTCCACCAGGGGCCTCTCCACAGGCCGCAGGGGAACTTCTGCTGCGTGCCTGGAGCACCTCCTGCCCTCCTGCTGCACTGACCTTGGGGTCTGTAGGGTTGTTCCTTTCTACATTTTTTCACTCTCTCCCATATGCTGCTGGACAGCAGATTTTTCCTTTCTTAAATCTGATCTCACAGAGGCACAACTAGAATTGCTGACTGGCTCAGCTTTGCCAGCAACAGGTCCCTCTTGGAGCTGGATGTAACTGGTTCTTATCTAACCTATCTATCTAAGTTTCTGGAACCTTCCCACAGAGGCCACCTCTGTAGCCTCCCTGCTACTAAAACCTTGCCTCATACACCCAGTACAGCCTGTTGTGTACTAGTATCTACACAGAAGTAGATGAAAAGTAATCTCTAAAATAACAAAAGCATTAGTGCTAGAGAAGCCAAACATAGGAGTGTAGAAAATATTTGAAGATCCATAGGACCATCCTAAATTCATGTTATATAATGGTTAATTGCAAGTCTATGAGTTTACTATCTCAAGAAGTCTGTGTCTAAGAGGGGAAGCACACAAAGATGTTGTTTTATTTTTTTACACATTCTGACAAATTGGGAGAACAGTGTTACTTCTGATTTTCATATTTTAGTGGGATCTTTTTATTAAAATAATAATAATAATAAAAGTTTAATCAATCATGTTGAAGTGATGTAGCACTTTAGGAATTTAAAGATACCGTAGATGATAGGAGATTTGATAAAGGCTGCTGAACCTTCTATTTTTAGATTGTCAGTTATAGGCAGCTCAAGTCAGTACAGATTGAAGGCTCTCGTCTGTCAACTGCTTATTGGTGAACTGAGGTGAGAAACAGGTATATGGAAAGAGAATGTTACTGTTGCTTTGATCCGTAAGTACTACCCTAACTGACTTCTTTTTATTATTTTTTTTTCCTTTTTTTTTTTTTCCTATACAATCATCCTCTCATCATTAAGACAGGAACTTGTCATTAAGACAGGAAGATAAAATAGAAGGATTTCAGAATTCTTGATATAGTTCTGTGAAAGGTTATAGATTTGGGTGAGTGTAAATTGAGCCATATTATATTATCAGCTATTTAAAATTGATTTTTTATAAGAGCTCTAGTGTCTTATCAATAATAGTGAATCACATGGGGAAAAAGAAAAGGCATTATCAAAGACCCAGATCTGTGTAATCCCAGATAAAAATATCCAGATAATTCTAAACAATAAACTGTTCTATATTATTGTGGACACAATATATATTATTATATTTATATATTATATATATAATGATATAAATCTATAAATATTATATTATATTAATTATATTATATTATTATATCTATATTATTGTAGCTATATTATTATATCCATATTGTTGAAGTAACAAAGCAAACTTTGCTTCATATTTGTCGTACTAAGTTTCCAGGTACATAGTCCAGGTCTTCTTTTTATGTATAGATATGTGGAAGAAGTGGTGCAGAGGTTAAGTCATCACTTTTGATAGGAAAATTCTTGTGCAATTTTTGTGCTTATGAAACTGAAAGACTTTTATTGCCCACCATCTAATCCAAACAAAGAGAAGCTTTCCAATGGGGAAAGGGGCTTGGCTGTGTAAATAGGTAGGCATCATACAAGATATGAGGATGGTCATCACATCAGCCTGCTTCATTCCTGTTCTGAACCCATTACTTACAGGAAGGAAACTATCCCTATATTTGTGGGGAAATCATGAGTGCTTGTCATGTGAATTTGACTCTTCTCCAGTTACAGTACAGTATAATTTATACTAGATAGGGCATAATAAAAGCCTATTGTTTAATTATTAAGTGGAATCAGAGGAGACTGAAGGAGGCTGTTGAGTGCTGTTCAGCCAAGCTTATTTGTGCGCTTAAAGAGTCAACTTAGGTTAGAGGCCTTTAAAATTTAAGTGCATGCTACTTTTCTTTCACCGTAGTAGAAGTCTGAAGAGCTGACAGGTTATAATAATAATAATACATTGAACAATTTTCTAGAGACTAGGGTGCTATACTGATTGAAAAAGCAGTGAATTCTGTCTGCCTAAAATCTCATTTGCAGTACCAGCTGGTTACAGTAGTCTATCTATTCTGAAGTGTGATGCTGTATTTTTAAACAAGTACCTATTTCAAAGCTATGCCACTGAAGGAAAAGACAGGTTTCTATATTCAATACAAGCATGAATCCAGAATCTGTAAAAGGACTCTGATACATGTAAGACTTTGGTTTATGGCACGTCATACCTTCAGGTGACATCTCTGGAACAGTAGCCACATAAGGTCCATCCAAGAACTGTGGTTCGTGATCATTGATATCTCGAACCTTGATAATAAATTCTGATTCAGGTTCAACAGGAAGACGAGTGTTCCTGTTAAGTGCCTGTGCTCTTAGAATATAGAAGGGTTTCTCTTCTCGATCCACCTTTTGTATCGCATAAATTTTGCCATTATATTCATCAATGATAAAAATGCTTCCAGCTCCTTCCCCAGTCAAAATGTATTGTAAGTTGCCATCCTGTTTGTCTAAATCTGATTTCAGCTGTAAGTGAAAAAAACAGAAGTGAAAGGAATTAATGTTAAATACATACTTTAGATCATTGGTTTATCAGCTGCCACAAGCTTCTGCTGAAAACAGGGCAAAGGACCTTAAAACATTATCTAAATTCTTTATTATTATAAATGATAAGTGTACTTTATAAGTTTTATATATACATATATTGTTTTTATATTCAGCAATACCAGGTGTGAATGTGAGAGTGGTGTTCCAATTCTGTTGAAATATTAAAGAGATGAAAAGCCGTTCTGTGGTATAAATCTATATTATTTATTCTGAAATAAATTGACATATTTTGTAATTCCTTCCTGGAAGATCTACATCCTCTGTTATTTTGCTAAGATGAGCTTTACGATGATGATTCCTCTGATGAAGCTGAGCCCTGGAGACCACTGTGGTTCAGCTGCATTTGTTCATGTCAACATAATTGTTCTGTTAATGCTAATGATATGCAACATCACTTTTGCGATAGCAGTAACTGAACTTAATGTGCCAGTAATCTACATTTGAGTTTTTTTGCGAACATCAACTTCCATCATATTATTTCTCTGACGTTTATTTATTTATTTATTTTGTGCTTAGACAAAATATTTAAGGACCTGGATAAAAATTTAAATACTCAATTAAAAAAATAATTAAATATGTATCCACCTTGCTTATTCTACTAAGTGGAGTGCTTTAAACGTAAGCGATATGTTTATGTGTTTACTTAAATAACTCTCCTGTTTTGTTTCATTCTTATTGACCCATTCTTATTGACCCCCTTATTGATCAGTGTAGAATATGAGGTCACATACTGAGAAAGAATTAACTATGTCACATTTCTCTATTATATTCACTCAAAATATTTTGTGACAGATGCTGAAGTTGAAAAACAAATCATTTTAGCTTTTCCTTGGAACAATGACTGGTTATTTTGAATTGTTTAATTTTTTGTATGCATCAACTGGATAGTTTATTCAAAATGAGGTTGGGACATTGCTCTGAGATATGAGGAACACAGTTTTGAGTTCTTGCATTGAATCCTGCCAAAGTACTCAAGTCCTAAATTATGCAGTGATAATTTCCCTTTCAAACACAAGATAAATAATTTTCAGTGTTATGGTGTTTAAACTCTCTAAAATATAAACAACTTAAAGCCAAAAGCTTTCAACATATGTAATTTTGTTTGAAACATGGGGCAAGTTCACCTTTATAGGGTGAACCTAGAGGGCAGGACCCCTTTATGAGTGGTTTGGTCCCATTCGTTTAAATATCATCCAAGAATGACAGCTGGCTAGGGGGCACCACAGATTCTTTTTTAGAAACCATAAATCATAGTTTCCTTGTCATGAACACCAGGACATGGGAAAGATAATGAATATCTAGATCTTTACCTTAAGATATGGTTGAGATACGATCACAGATTGTATCAAACCCCTAGAGACTGAAAGCCTGGAAGCCTGACTGGGACTGGGTGTTTAGACATAACCTAGGATGAACCATTTTGCTTAGTATAATTATGTCCAACATATTTTCATGACATTAACGATTATAAATGAGAGGTCTCTAATAAATGACATATGCTGGGAAAGTATACAGAAGGTTCTCAGCTTGTGTATTTTGTTTGTTTGTTTTATAATAGATAATATAGTAAGTGGCCTTTTCTTTGTAAATGGGAACTGGGACAAGAAGTTATGCATTGTCTTCATCTATCTTACACTGCAGTACTGATGGACACATCTTTTTCTCAAACATGGTAATGGAAAAGAATTCATGAGTCTATGTTAAATGAAATTTGAAGATTAAGCTCTGAATCTAACTGCAGATAAGCAGAAGCCTTGTGATAAGGCTTAGTGACTAACAGAGACTGTCTACCTGTGTCATTGTTGATGGAGTTTCCTCCTGGACCTTATTTACTATAAAGTTGATCATAGAATGTCAATTTACTTATTGAAAACAGAGCATATTGTACTTCACAGAAAGCCACAAGTAAATGTGTCTGATTTAGACAGTGGTTAGACTGCACTAAATGAACAATAATCCTCAATTAAAATTACCCATAGTTTACCTGTGAGAAATAGAAACACAAGATTAAGAAAGTTATCTACAGCAGCATGAAAATGTATGGCATTTATGACATTTTTTTTATGGGAAACAATGCTTTCCAGATATGGGAAAAGTAATAATGATTATTTTTTTTTTAAATGACTATGTCTGTACCTGTTCTTTTAGAAGTAAGACATCACACTTCCATAGCAGTTACTTTGAAGGGGTTGCAAAAAAGTAATTAATGAATTTTGAGCACCTCACCCTTTGGGCCCAATTAAATTTTAGTGCTAGTTAATTAGCAGTTAAACTTATTTTGGTTCATTCATCTAGAAAGTGCCTTAAAGAAAAGAAAACTAGATCTCAAGATAACAATTACTTCTAGCTTACAAAAATAAATAAAAATAATAAATAATAATAATAATAGTAAGTAGAAAGAGAAAATAAGGAGTAGATAAAGTCTCATTACGACAATTATCTTAAAGCACATTTTTAAAGGAGGGTGAAAAATAATTGCTCGTTGTGCTAAAGCTACATTAATCTAATGAACCATGCAGATTCCTGTAGTTTCTCAGTGGTAAAAGGATTTAGTATTAATCTGCTTCATTAAAAATTAATGAGGGGTAAATCAGCTGCTACTTAGTGTAATAGAAAATCATGCTAAATACTGTTTGTAAACTGCACTCACTATGGCTTCTTTGATGAAGTGCCAAAAATAGCACAAGCAAGTTGCCAAATGTTGATAAATGAGTCCTTAACTTTCATTTAGAAGACAGAAAAATTTCAGCTTGGTACCTTCAGCTACTCTGCACAGATTTAGTTTTAGTAACAGGATGCGAGTGGTGTTTCCTTGACAGTGGAGCCATGACCTTTAGCCCAGGGAGTTCTCTGACCCTAAATCAGGTTGCAGTAAAGTTGAGATGTTGTGCTGCCTGATTACAGCTACCTCAGCACTTTTCGTATCTTTCTTGATATTTCCAGGTCAATGAGGATGGTTGATCTTCCAAGTCAAGGCAGTAAGATGATAATCAGCACTTCAAAACCAACCTTGCACTATCCTTGCATCATGACTTACCATACCTGTCCAACATACACAGGCATCCTTGAGGTCTGTTCCTCAGTTACAAAAAGCGGCTCCCATATCCAGGCACGCTTTACTCTTCGAACTGTTGTGAAAAACTGATCTGTGTTTTGGGCACTGTGGTTCTGTGTGGTTGGAGAGGAAAGCCAAAGCTGAACCACTGTCAGCATGAGACATAGCAAAGTGGAACAATTCATGCTGAAGCCTCTCTTCAATCAATTTTCATCTGTCAAAGAGGAGAAGAAAAAAAAATAAATACCTTAGACAAAGTTTCACAAAGGCATCACTTTTGTCTTCTTTTGTCTTCTTACTTTTACTTATATATTCTGTGCAAATGTAAGAGCTGATTTGCAATGTTAAAACCTCTTCCTAAAAGGAAAGAGTTGAAACAAAGTCTGTTTCTGATTAAAATTGAGATACTTTTAGAGACTCTGGCATGAAAGTCAAATGTTTAACTTGCCTTTATGAATATCCTACACAGGGACTTTTTATGCAAAAAAAGGAAAATCATCCTCCAATTAATTCATCTTCAAATTAAGCTGGGTAATTGCATTGTGTAGCCTAGGAATAATTTGATTGGGATAATTGTATGTTTCTACTTAGACAGGGCTCATTTTGAGCAGCAGTTACAGAACTGCCTGAAGGGTGCACGACTACCCTCAGTGGCCATGATGACTGACAACTGAAACAGAGCGGTGCCAGAGCTGTTTTTTTTTTTTTTTTAACCTCTTCTTTCCTCTTTCCGAAGTCAGCAAAACACCAACAAAAATGCCAAAGGAACTAGGGTACCATGTAGAAAAGCATGTCTTTGCACAAACTATATGCTATTATGTTCTTTCCTGTGATTTTTGGCACAATAAATAAAACTGAATTTTAAATAAAGTGCAATTGTCAGTTGATAATCACCATCTTCTAAGAGGCAAAGAGGAGAATTCTGAAAACCCTTGCCACACATTTACTTCTGAAAACCTTACTTGGCAATGGATCTAGAAATTTTCTTCAAGTCTTTAGCCAGGAAGAATAGCATTTTCTATGCAAGAACAAAGTTTGGTTTATGAATTTATCTCATGGCAGTCAGTTTGTACAACACACTGGAAATATACACATACATTTATATATATATATATGGCTGCTTTTAATTTAGGCCTGAAAAATCCATAAACCGTTTATCTATTCAGGATAAAATACAAATTTATATGTCTTTTAAAATCACGGTTTAATAATAGAGCTATCAACACCTGTCTTTTGCAAAGGAAAATATTGTAATTGCTTAAAATAACAGAGATATCATGTAGACATTTATTCCTTTCCTTCCAGATTTGATATGATGTTAAACTTAATTCTGTTAAAATGTAATCTGTGTCTATATGATTACTGAGAAAAAGATAAAGGAGTTTTAACAGTAAGACATATAGAATTGTAGAAGTTAGAATGTTGGTTCCAGTTCTGTATACATTTTGTTATTCAACTTCAAATGCTATAACAGTGCAAGATGAGATTTGAATGGAGGGGGTGTGACTTGTGTACTCTCTTGTTTCAGTTTGCTGTGGAAAATTACTAATTATCCTAAGTCTGTAAGATGTCCTGATGGACACCGAGTTGAAAACGAGTCATCAATGTGCCCTGGCCACTAAGAAGGCTAATGATTTTCTAGGCTACATTAGGCAAAGTATCTCAGCAGGTCAAGAGAGGCGATCTTTCCCCTCTACTCAGCATCTCTGACATATTGTAGAAAAATAAATATTTTCAAATTTTGAGATGTTGCACACTATTTGTTATGTGTATAGTGTGACTTTTAATTGAAAATACAGATGCTGAGCAAATTATTAAAAAACAAACAAAAAAACATAAAGCTATGTAAGGAAATTCAGAGTTGTA
>NW_028153833.1:0-30000 GCF_964211835.1 Anser anser
CTTCTGCTTCTTCTTCTTCTTCTTCTTCTTCTTCTTCTTCTTCTTCTGCTTCTTCTTCTTCTTCTGCTTCTTCTTCTTCTTCTTCTGCTTCTTCTTCTTCTTCTTCTTCTTCTGCTTCTTCTTCTTCTGCTTCTTCTTCTTCTTCTGCTTCTTCTGCTTCTTCTTCTGCTTCTTCTTCTTCTTCTTCTGCTTCTTCTTCTTCTTCTTCTTCTTCTGATTCTTCTTCTGCTTCTTCTTCTTCTTCTGCTTCTTCTGCTTCTTCTTCTGCTTCTTCTTCTTCTTCTTCTGCTTCTTCTTCTTCTTCTTCTTCTGCTTCTTCTTCTTCTTCTTCTTCTTCTGCTTCTTCTTCTTCTGCTTCTTCTTCTTCTTCTTCTTCTTCTTCTTCTTCTTCTGCTTCTTCTGCTTCTTCTGCTTCTGCTTCTTCTGCTTCTTCTGCTTCTGCTTCTTCTGCTTCTTCTTCTGCTTCTTCTTCTTCTTCTTCTTCTTCTTCTTCTTCTTCTTCTTCTGCTTCTGCTTCTGCTTCTTCTGCTTCTTCTGCTTCTTCTTCTTCTTCTTCTTCTGCTTCTTCTTCTTCTTCTTCTGCTTCTGCTTCTGCTTCTGCTTCTGCTTCTGCTTCTGCTTCTGCTGCTTCTGCTTCTGCTTCTGCTTCTGCTTCTTCTGCTTCTTCTGCTTCTTCTGCTTCTTCTTCTGCTTCTTCTTCTGCTTCTTCTTCTGCTTCTTCTTCTTCTTCTTCTTCTTCTTCTTCTTCTTCTTCTTCTTCTTCTTCTTCTTCTTCTTCTTCTTCTTCGTCCTTTTCCTTTAAATTCTTGAAGTTATTCGTATTCTTAAAAATCTCCTTCAATTTCATCGGCCTGTACTCTTCTTCTTCTGCTTCTGCTTCTTCTACTTCTTCTGCTTCTGCTTCTTCTACTTCTTCTTCTTCTTCTTCTTCTTCTTCTTCTTCTTCTTCTTTTCTTCTTTTCCTTTAAATTCTTCAAATTCTTCATATTCCTAAAAATCTCCTTCAATTTCATCGGCGTGTTCTCTTCTTCTTCTTCTTCCTTCTTCTTCTTCTTCTTCTTCTTCTTCTTCTTCTTCTTCTTCTTCTTCTTCTTCTTCTTCTTCTTCTCCTTCTTCTTCTTCTTCTTTTCTTCTTCTTCTTCTTCTTCTTCTACTTCTTCTCTTCTTCTTCTTCTTCTTCTTCTTCTTCTTTTCTTTCTTTTCCTTTAAATTCTTCAAATTCTTCATATTCCTAAAAATCTCCTTCAATTTCATCGGCCTGTACTACTACTACTACTACTACTACCACTACTCTTCTTCTTCTTCTTCTTCTTCTTCTTCTTCTTCTTCTTCTTCTTCTTCTTCTTCTTCTTCTTCTTCTTCTTCTTCTTCTTCTTCTTCTTCTTCTTCTTCTTCTTTTTCTTCTTCTTCTTTCCTTCTTCTTCTTCTTCTTCTTTTCTTCTTTTCTTTAAATTCTTCAAATTCTTCATATTCCTAAAAATCTCCTTCAATTTCATCGGCCTGTACTACTACTACTACTACTACTACCACTACTCTTCTTCTTCTTCTTCTTCATCTTCTTCTTCTTCTTCTTCTTCTTCTTCTTCTTCTTCTTCTTCTTCTTCTTCTTCTTCTTCTTCTCCTTCTTCTCCTTCTTCTTCTTCTTCTTCTTCTTCTTCTTCTTCTTCTTCTTCTCTGCTCCTTTTCCTTTAAATTCTTCAAGTTCTTCGTATTCTTAAAAATCTCCTTCACTTTCATCGGCCTGTACTCTTCTTCTTCTTCTTCTTCTTCTTCTTCTGCTTCTGCTTCTGCTTCTTCTACTTCTTCTTCTTCTTCTACGTCTTCTTCTTCTTTTCTTCTTTTCCTTTAAATTCTTCAAATTCTTCATATTCCTAAAAATCTCCTTCAATTTCATCGGCGTGTTCTCTTCTTCTGCTTCTTCTTCTTCTTCTTCTTCTTCTTCTTTTTCTTCTTCTTCTTTCCTTCTTCTTCTTCTTCTTCTTTTCTTCTCTGGAGTCACTGCACTGCATCCCCAGTGGTGCCACTGCACTCTCTGGACTCACTGCAGTGCATCCCCAGTGGTGCCAGTGCACTCTCTGAAGTCACTGCGCTGCATCCCCAGTGGTGCCAGTGCACTCTCTGGACCCACTGCACTGCATCCCCAGTGGTGCCAGTGCACTCTCTGGACTCAATGCAGTGCATCCCCAGTGGTGCCAGTGCACTCTCTGGACTCACTGCACTGCATCCCCAGTGGTGCCAGTGCACTCTCTGGACTCACTGCACTGCATCCCCAGTGGTGCCAGTGCAGTCTCTGGAGTCACTGCAGTGCATCCCCAGTGGTGCCACTGCAATCTCTGGACTCACCGGGGTACATCCCCAGTGGTGCCAGTGCACTCTATGGACTCACTGCACTGCATCCCCAGTGGTGCCAGTGTACTCTCTGGAGTCACTGCAGTGCATCCCCAGTGGTGCCAGTGCACTCTCTGGACTCACTGCAGTGCATTCCGAGTGGTGCCAGTGCACTCTATGGACTCACTGCAGTGCATCCTCAGTGGTGCCAGTGCACTCTCTGGACTCACTGCACTGCATCCCCAGTGGTGCCAGTGCTCTCTCTGGACTCACTGCACTGCATCCCCAGTGGTGCCAGTGCACTCTCTGGACTCACTGCACTGCATCCGCAGAGGTGCCAGTGCACTCTCTGGACTCACTGCACTGCATCCCCAGTGGTGCCAGTGCACTCTCTGGACTCACTGCACTGCATCCCCAGTGGTGCCAGTGCACTCTCTGGAGTCACTGCAGTGCATCCCCAGTGGTGCCAGTGCACTCTCTGGAGTCACTGCACTGCATCCCCAGTGGTGCCAGTGCACTCTCTGGACTCACTGCCGTGCATCCCCTGTGGTGCCAGTGCACTCTCTGGACTCACTGCACTGCATCCAGAGTGGTGCCAGTGCACTCTCTGGACTCACTGCACTGCATCCCCACTGCTGCCAGGGCACTCTCTGGACTCACTGCACTGCATCCCCAGTGGTGCCAGTGCACTCTCTGGACTCACTGCACTGCATCCGCAGTGGTGCCAGTGCACTCTCTGGATTCACTGCACTGCATCCCCACTGGTGCCAGTGCACTCTCTGGACTCACTGCCCTGCATCCCCAGTGGTGCCAGTGCACTCTCTGGATTCACTGCACTGCATCCCCAGTGGTGCCAGTGCACTCTCTGGGCTCACTGCACTGCATGCCCAGTGGTGCCAGAGCACTCTCTGGATTCACTGCACTGCATCCCCAGTGGTGACAGAGCCCTCACTGGACTCACTGCACTGCATCCCCAGTGGTGCCAGTGCACTCTCTGGATTCATTGCACTGCATCCCCAGTGGTGCCAGTGCACTCTCTGGACTCACTGCAGTGCATCGCCAGTGGTGCCAGTGCACTCTCTGGACTCAATGCAATGCATCCCTAGTGTTGCCAGTGCACTGTCTGGACTCACTGCACTGCATCCCCAATGGTGCCTGTGCACTCTATGGACTCAATGCAGTGCATTCCGAGGAGTGCAGTGAGTCCAGAGAGTGCACTGGCACCACAGGGGATGCAGTGCAGTGAGTCCAGAGAGTGCACTGGCACCAGTGGGGATGCACTGCAGTGAGTCCAGAGAGTGCACTGGCACCTTGGGGATGCAGTGCAGTGAGTCCAGAGAGTGCACTGGCACCACTGGGGATGCAGTGCAGTGAGTCCAGAGAGTGCACTGGCACCTTGGGAATGCAGTGCAGTGAGTCGAAAGAGTGCACTGGCAACACTAGGGATGCAGTGCAGTGAGTCCAGCGAGTGCACTGGCACTCCTCGGAATGCACTGCATTGAGTCCAGAGAGTGCACAGGCACCACTGGGGATGAACTGCAGTGAGTCCAGAGAGTGCACTGGCACCACTGGGGATGCAGTGCAGTGAGTCCAGAGAGTGCGCTGGCACCACTGGTGATGCAGCGCAGTGAGTCCAGAGAGTGCACTGGCACCACTGGGGATGCACTGCATTGAGTCCAGAGAGTGCACTGGCACCACTGGGGATGCTGTGCAGTGAGTCCAGAGAGTGCACTGGCACCACTGGCGATGCACTGCAGTGAGTCCAGAGAGTGCACTGGCACCACTGGGGATGCAGTGCAGTGAGTCCAGAGAGTGCACTGGCACCACTGGTGCACTGCCAGTGCACTCTCTGGACTCACTGCACTACATACCCAAGGTGCCAGTTCACTCTCTGGACTCACTGCACTGCATCCCCAGTGGTGCCAGTGCACTCTCTGGACTCACTGCACTACATACCCAAGGTGCCAGTTCACTCTCTGGACTCACTGCACTGCATCCGCAGTGGTGCCAGGGCACTCTCTGGACTCACTGCACTGCATCCCCAGTGGTGCCAGTGCACTCTATGGGCTCACTGCACTGCATCCCCTGAGGTGCCAGTGCACTCTCTGGACTCACTGCACTGCATCCGCAGTGGTGCCAGTGCACTCTCTGGACTCACTGCAGTGCGTCCCCAGTGGTGCCAGTGCACTCTCTTTACTCACTGCCCTGCATCCCCAGAGGTGCCAGCGAACTGTCTGGACTCACTGCACTGCATCCCCAGTGGTGCCAGCGCACTCTCTGGAGTCACTGCACTGCATCGCCAAGGTGCCAGTGCACTCTCTGGACTCACTGCTCTGCTTCAGCCGCATCAGCCGCTCCAGCGTCGGCAGCCGCTCCAGCCTCGGCAGCCCCTCCAGCCGCTCCAGCCGCGGCAGCCGCTCCAGCCGCTCCAGACGCGGCAGCCGCTCCAGCCGCTCCAGATGCGGCAGCCGCTCCTGCCGCGGTAGCCGCGGCAGCCGCTCCAGCCGCTCCATCCCCTCCAGCCGCTCCAGCCGCGGCAACTGCTCCAGCCGCTCCAGCCGCTCCAGCCGCGGTAGCATCCCCAGCCCCGTTAGCCGCTCCAGCCGCGACAGCCGCTCCAGCCGCGGCAGCCGCTCCCACTCCTGTGTCTGCATCACCAGTGGACGGCTCTCCACTGGGGATGCACTGCAGTGAGTCCAGAAAGTGCACTGGCACCATTGGGGATGCAGTGCAGTGAGTCCAGAGAGTGCTCTGGCACCTTGGGGATGCAGTGCAGTGAGTCCAGAGAGTGCACTGGCACCATGGGGATGCAGTGCAGTGAGTCCAGAAATTGCACTGGCACCTTGGGGATGCAGTGCAGTGAGTCCAGAGAGTGCACTGGCACCACTGGGGATGCACTGCAATGAGTCCAGAGATTGCACTGGCACCACTGGGGATGCAGTGCAGTGAGTCCACAGAGTGCACTGGCAGCACTGGGTATGCAGTGCAGTGACTCTAGAGAGGGAAGTGGCACCACTATGGAGTCTATGGACTCACTGCACTGCATCCCCAGTGGTGCCAGTGCACTCTCTGGACTCACTGCACGGCATCCCCAGTGGTGCCAGTGCACTCTCTGGACTCACTGCTCTGCATTCCCAAGGTGCCAGTGCACTCTCTGGATTCACTGCACTGCATCCCCAGTGGTGCAAGTGCACTCTCTGGACTCACTGCACTGCATCCCCAGTGGTGCCAGTGCACTCTCTGGACTCACTGCACTGCATCCCCAGTGGTGCCAGTGCACTCTCTGGACTCACTGCAGTGCATTCCGAGGAGTGCCAGTGCACTCTCTGGACTCACTGCTCTGCTCCAGCCGCTCCTGCCGCGGTAGCCGCTCCAGCCGCTCCAGCCGCGGCAGCCGCTCCAGCCGCTCCAGCCGCGGCAACTGCTCCAGCCGCTCCAGCCGCTCCAGCCGCGGTAGCCTCTCCAGCCGCGTTAGCGGCTGCCGCGGCTGGAGCGGCTGCAGCGGCTGCCGCGGATGGAGCGGCTGCCGCGGCTACCGCGGCAGGAGCGGCTGCCGCGGCTGGAGCGGCTGCGGCGGCTGGAGCGGCTGGAGCGGCTGCCGCGGCTGGAGCGGCTGGAGGGGCTGCCGAGGCTGGAGCGTCTGCCGAGGCTGGAGCGGCTGGTACGGCTGGAGCAGAGCAGTGAGTCCAGAGAGTGCACTGGCACCACTGGGGATGCAGTGCAGTGAGTCCAGAGAGTGCACTGGCACCACTTGGGATTCAATGCAGTTAGTCCAGAGAATGCACTGGCAACACTGGGGATGCAGTGCAGTGAGTCCAGAGAGTGCGCTGGCACCACTGGGGATGCAGTGCAGTGAGTCCAGAGAGTTCGCTGGCACCACTGGGGATGCAGTGCAGTGAGTCCAGAGAGTGCACTGGCACCACTTTGGATGCACTGCAGTGAGTCCAGAGAGTGCACTGGCACCACTGGGGATGCACTGCAGTGAGTCCAGAGAGTGCACTGGTACCACTGGGGATGCACTGCAGTGAGTCCAGAGAGTGCACTGGCACCACTGGGGATGCAGTGCAGTGAGTCCAGAGAGTGCACTGGCACCACTGGGGATGCAGTGCAGTGAGTCCAGAGAGTGCACTGGCACCACTCGGGATGCAGGGCAGTGAGTCCAGAGAGTGCACTGGCACCACTGGGGATGCAGGGCAGTGAGTCCAGAGAGTGCACTGGCACCACTGGGGATGCACTGCAGTGAGTCCAGAGAGTGCAATGGCACCACTGGGGACTGTTTTGCAAAGAAAAGCGTTTTATTGTTGCTATTCACAGCTTCCATTATTCACAGGTTTTTGAATGCTAACATTGCTCAGGAAAAGATCTGATATTTGTAGGGGTACCGTCATTCCTAGTTATTTGTTTTTACATTGTCCTTGCATTTATTACCATATAATTTCAAGTCTAAGTTTGTGGTTTAAGTTATAATAAGGAAAAAAGCAGTAGTTGAGGTGATCAGGTTAAAGATTATAGATGGAGAGGAACTTGGCGTTAGATACTAAAAACAGGATGGCAGTTAGCCTTGCCTTAGAAAAATTAAAATGGTTGACTAAACTTTTTTTCCCAAAACGTTGTGTTGACCAGCCAATTTGTTTTTGGCGGTATTAAAGCTGTCTGCAATAAGTTTTTCTGTTTTGGATTGTAGCTAGTTCCTCTAGGTGCTCCCGCAGAATAGTATTTTTACTATACCTATATATACTTTATATATTTACTATACCTATATATACCTAATGCCTTTCTTAGAAACAAACAAACAAAATCTCTTTTTAAATATAACTTTCTTGCAGTTGTTAATGATGGAATTGCTCCGCCACAAAGGATTCTTTTTCCACCGGAGACGATATGTATGGATTGGCAAGAAACACAAAGTGTTGGAGTTGGCCTGTACAATCTTGGCAACACACGTTTTCTTAATGCTACTCTACAGTGTTTGACCTACACCCCCCACTTGCCAATTACATGCTTTCTCTTGAGCACAGCCAGTCATGTGAGTACTTTCTAACAGTATTTTAAATCTGTTGGATAGCTCTGAAGGTGAAGAACAGCAGTGATTCTGTGAGACAAAGTTACTTGCCTGATTTTACCTGTGGAAGCTGGCTTTGAGCATTTTATTAGCAGTGGGCTCAGAATAGCATATGGAGTGCGTTTAATGCACCATGTGTGTTTTTTGTTTGTTTTTTTAAAAGGATCTTTTCTTGCTTCATGGGAATAATGAAGTGCATTGGACAGGAATGCATTTAATGAACATTTGGCATTTGGGCTATTTGGGCTTCCTGCTGCTAGAAAGGCAATAAAATTTAGGATGTTGGCATCATAGGTCTTTAGTCTTCACAGCCTAGGTTCCATAATGCACTACAATAAATGGTCTGTTCGTTGTTGAACCAATTAAAAAAAACAGAAGCAAACAAAAACAAAACCTAGAAAGCAATATGAGCTGTTATGAACATGACTAGATTTTTTTGTGGGACTGTATTAAAATCTAGACTGATTTTGTTCTAAATAAAATGTTGTACTATAAACTAAATGTTGTACTAAACGTGTATGCTTTTTAGGCTGGTATCTTTGTATCGATACCTAGAAATTTAACTGTTTTCTTCCTGTATATAGAAATTGTTTCAGTTAAGAATCCTGTTGAAAAAAGGAGGGCAGAAGTACTATTACATACATTACTTTAGTTTTTCCTTTCTCCCAAAGGACTCGTAGCTCTGTATCATGAAGCTCAACTGACAGCACTGTGCTGAAAATAACCCACATTCTCTTAATGCTGTATCATCAATGTCAAATATTCTTTCCTCATATATTTTGCAGCCTGTGGAGTTCACATTCCTGTCAGCCTTCACAAACGTGACTTTGCAGTAGTCTTTTAGATTTCTCATCACAAAATGCACTTGAACACAAGCTTAATGGATATTTTTATTCTATAAAGTTGTGTGAAATGAAATGTTACGAGACTGTTGGGACAAGGAGACTTATCTATAGTTTAAATGTTACTTATATGTTTGTTTGTAGTTATGTCTGTTTCGCTAGACTGGGATGCTTTCTTCTTTCACTCTTCAGGTCGTGAACAAGATTTTTGCATGATGTGCACGATGGAGACTCACATTAACCAGGCCCTGCGTTGCACTGTTGATGCCATCGAGCCTACGCGTGTTATCAATAACCTCAGTCGTAAGTGGCTTCAGATGTGTTTCTTTTTCAGTATCTTGTAATCTTCAAATAATTATTTGATGTGTATAAATGGTTTTAACACTGTAAAGAAGAGAGATTTTAGAAATACGAGAATTATTTCATTTTTAAATGAGGTAAATACTATCATCTTCTTATTTAGGAATAGGACAACATTTCCATTTTGGCAGTCAAGAAGACGCACACGAGTTCTTGCGCTATACTGTCGATGCTATGCAGGAAGCGTGCTTGAATGGAAGCACCAAGTCAGCATAAACAAATTCACTTTTATACGTTCTCTAGCACCTTGTAGTCCTTTATTTACTATCAAAACTGAAAGTCTACGTCATCCTTGGTTTTCATAAAACTCTTTGAAGAGTTAACTGTGTGCCTTAAATCTTCTGAGGTCTGATTATAATTTATTTCCAGATTGGACAGATCTTCTCAAGCTACCACCATCATTCATTAAATATTTGGAGGATTTCTAAGATCAAGAGGTACTTTTAAAAATATTCCTGTCCTTAGAACTGATCTGTGTCTTTTGTCGGTAGTAAAGCAGTCTGCAGTTTGTCTAAAGTAGTATCTATCGACAACTTGAATTTGGACAGTTAGTCTCCTCCACGTATTGTTAAGCATTTATATTTTGCTTCCACTGAAGTGCTTGAATTGCAAAGCAGTTTCGGATACGTATGAGGCATTTCTTGATATCACTTTGGATATAAAGGTAGGATGTTTTGTAAATATAATTCATGATGTTTAAGTACATGTATAACTTTCTAAATTAAACTTGTTTAACTTAAAAAACCAAACCACATACAATGTTAAAATATAAGAGCTTGGTGGTGGTTAGAAAGTGGATTGGACTTTGTCCTTCTGTGGAACCCCTGTAAATAGTCTCCGCATAAGGAGACAGCTCCACGTAAGGACACAGTTCAAGAGCTGTGCAAGACGCTGCTTAGTGAGCCAGCACAGGCTGCTAACATTAATTACCACAGAGCCAGCTCACATTCTCAACTCACAGGAACCTGCTGCTGCCTTCCACTCCAAATCATTCTCCATAGCTCCTTGCTTCAGCTCACCACTACTACAAAATGAAGCAACAACAACAACAACAACAACAACAACAAAGCTGCGTCTCCTTATTTCTAAATGAAGTTAAAAGATAACTTATGCTCTAAGTCATGCAATACATAAAACTAATATCTAGTATTAAGACATAATTAGTAATAATCTTACTCGCTACATTTGTAGCAATTCTCTCCATCCAGCTCTTCAGGTTTCACAAATAGTTCTAGAGCTCTGGTAACAGATGAAACCGCCTAGAGGAGCGAGAGAGAAGAGCGTAAAGTCACTGTAAATTCAAAATTCCAGAGATGCACTAGGAGTTTATAAGAGAATCTGACTAATACATACGTAAGCGATCTACTGGTAAGGTATTTAGGGTTAGGGGTTTAAGGTCTCAATTTTTGTTTGTTTTTAAGGTTAGGGGCTCCAGGGTTAGGGCCTTGAGAGTCTTAATTTTTTGGGTTAGGGTTTAGAGGGTCTTAATTTTTAGGGTTAGGGGTTTTAGGCGTAGGTCTTCAGGGCTTTAGTGTGGTAAATTTTATTGGGTTAGGGCTGAAAGGGTTTTTAGGGTTAGGGTTTCTAGAGTTTTTTGGGGTGGGGGTTAGGGTTAGATGCGTGGGTGCCGTAGGGTTAGGGGTTAGGCCTAATATTAGGGCGGAAGGCCAAATTAAGAGGGTGGGAGACCCCCAAAATTGAAGGGTTGAAGCCCCAAGTTAGGGGAAGGAACCTCAAAGTTGTGGGGTCCCCCAAAATTGGGCAGAAGAACTATTAATATTGGGGGAAACCCGAAAAAAGGAGGGTGGGGGACTCTAAAATTGGGGGGGACCCCCAAAAGTGGTCAGGTCCCCCCAAATTAGGGGAGGAACCCCCAAGATTGGGTGGGTGAACCCCCAAATTGGGGGGAAGAACACTTAAAATGGAAGCGTGAAATTCCAGAATTGAATGTGGACCCCCCAAGAACTGGGGAGGAATCCCCAAAATTCGGGGGGACCCTCAAAATTGGGGTTAAAGCCCCAGATGTCGGGGAGTGAAGCCCCAAATTAAGGGATGGAACCTCAAAAATGTGGTGAGAACCCCAACATTGGGGGAAAGAACCTTAATATTAGGGTGGCAGGCCTAAAAAAGATGGTGGGGGACCCCAAAATTGTGGGGGGATTGGAAGGGGGGGGGGAATCCCCAAAATGGAGGGGGAACCCCAAAACTGGGGGGGCGAAGCACCAAATTAGGGAAAGGAACCGAAAATTGTGGGGAAGAACCCTGAAATGGAGAGGTGAAAACCCGAAATTGAGGGGAAAACCCCAAAACGGCGGGAAAACCTCCATAAACACAAAATGGAACGGGAAATGTAACAGAGCAAAAAACGTGGCGTCCTACGGCAAACTGCGAGGCTCAATTTTCCGGGGAGTGCTGGGAAATGTAGTTCTTGGGAACTGGGTTTCCGGGAGGCCATGTTGCCTTCCCAGAGCATGTCGGGAGGTGCAGTTCTCGAGAAGCCGCTTACCGGGCAGCCATATTGGGAGTCCGGGGAATGCCGGGAGATGTAGTCTTCCGGCACTGGGCTTCCGGGAGGCCATATTGGTTTCCCAGAGCATGCCGGGGTATGTAGTACTCGAGGGCACTGGGCTTCCGGGAGGCCATGTTGTTTTCCCAGAGCATGCCGGGAGATGTAGTTTTCCGGCACTGGACTTCCGGGAGGCCATATTGTTTTCCCAGAGCATGCCGGGAGATGTAGTTCTCGGACACTGAGCTTCCGGGAGGCCATGTTTTTTTCCTAGAACATGCTGGGAGATGTAGTCTTCCGGCACTGGACTTCCGGGAGGCCATATTGGTTTCCCAGAGCATGCCGGGATATGTAGTTTTCCGGCACTGGACTTCCGGGAGGCCATATTGTTTTCCCAGGGCATGCCGGGAGATGTAGTACTCGGGGGCACTGGGCTTCCGGGAAGCCATGTTGTTTTCCCAGAGCATGCCGGGAGATGTAGTTTTCCGGCACTGGACTTCCGGGAGGCCATATTGTTTTCCCAGAGCATGCCGGGAGATGTAGTCTTCCGGCACTGGGCGTTTTTTGCTAATAATAATTTTTGTACTAATAACATAGGCTCAGGCAAGGATCTCAGTGAGGTAGCATTTTTATTCACGAGTGCAATGGCAGGTGTCCCACAAGCCACGTACTAGTTTATACAGTTTAACACAGTTTATATAAATTTTTTTTTTCCCTCTCGGTGACCAGGACCCTCCCCAGTTTCCCAATTGACCGGGTAATCCAGGTTCACAATCTATCTGGTTCTTCACAGAAAATACACAGCTGCTGGCCTGTTACAAGTCAATTTTCTTTTTTTCTTGACTGTTTTCCTCTTTGAGGTGGTAATGTTTCTTACACCGTGATTTCCACCCAATTGCTCTAAGGATTCTGGTTGTCTGCATTTTACAAGGTTGTCTGTGAAGCTTTCTTATCACTGCACGCAAATCTCAGTACCACCTTCCTTCCCTCTAAACGATGTAACTCTGTGCAAAAACATTTTTATTCCCACAACCTTGATCCCCTTACCCTAAAATCCTTATTCCCTTTAACCCTAACAACTCTAACCACAACCCTAACCCTTCATATCAACCCCCCAACGCTAATGACACTGACTAATGATCCAAACCCCAAACTGCCCCTAACCCCAGGCAACTGACAAAGAAACTGACACATAGCTGAAAACTACAAAAAAGGCAAAACCCTGGATACACACCCCAAATCACAAACACGTGACCAAAATGCTACAGAAAAGCCCCAGACGCAGGCCCCAAGCACTACAGCTAGGCCCCAGAAGCTCAAGACACATCCCAAAGCCAAAATGCAAGCCCCAAACGCTACAGAAAAGCCCCCAAACACCAGACGCAGGCTGCAGAAGTCTACAAGCAGGCCCCAACCACACCCGGATGCAGACCCCAACTGTCCACAAGCAGCTCCCAACCCCCCCCCATGAACTGGACCCCACCCCACCCAGATGCAGGCCCCAGCCCCAGCCCCCACGCCCCAGACTCTGGCCCCAAAGGTGTACAACCAGCTCCCAAATGTCCCCCTCAAAGGGAGGCTCCAAAGCCCGCCAGAAGACCCTAGAGTGTACAAGCAGCTCCCAACCCCCCCAGCACAGGCCCCAACCCCCCCCAGACACAGGCCCCAAAGGTGTCCAAGCAACTCCCCACCCTCCCCAGAGGCACACCCCAAAGGTGTACAAACAGCCCCAACCCCCCAAGACCCAGACCCCTACAGTGTACAAGCAGCTCCCACCCCCCCCCGCAAGGCAGGCCCTAACAGTGTACAAGCAGCTCCCACCCCCCCCCCAGACGCAGGCCCCACCAAAGGTGTACAAGCAGGCCCCTACAGTATACAAGCAGCTCACAACCACCCCCCCCAGAGGCAGGCCCCAACCCCCTCCAGATGCAAGCCCCAAAGGTGTACAAGCAGCTCCCAACCCCCTCCAGATGCAGATCCCTACATTGTACAAGCAGCTCCCAACACCTGCCCCCAAATTCACTTTTATACGTTCTCTAGCACCTTGTAGTCCTTTATTTACTATCAAAACTGAAAGTCTACGTCATCCGGTTTTCATAAAACTCTTTGAAGAGTTAACTGTGTGCCTTAAATCTTCTGAGGTCTGATTATAATTTATTTCCAGATTGGACAGATCTTCTCAAGCTACCACCATCATTCATCAAATATTTGGAGGATTTCTAAGATCAAGAGGTACTTTTAAAAATATTCCTGTCCTTAGAACTGATCTGTGTCTTTTGTCGGTAGTAAAGCAGTCTGCAGCTTGTCTAAAGTAGTATCTATCGACAACTTGAATTTGGACAGTTAGTCTCCTCCACGTATTGTTAAGCATTTATATTTTGCTTCCACTGAAGTGCTTGAATTGCAAAGCAGTTTCGGATACATATGAGGCATTTCTTGATATCACTTTGGATATAAAGGTAGGATGTTTTGTAAATATAATTCATGATGTTTAAGTACATGTATAACTTTCTAAATTAAACTTGTTTAACTTAAAAAACCAAACCACATACAATGTTAAAATATAAGAGCTTAAGAGAGCAGATGGAAGCATCTGCCTCGAGGGCAGGTGAGTTGGCAGAGTAAGGGAGCAGATGAGAGTACCTGTCCTAGCTGTGCTGTGGCTTTGGATGCTGCCGCGGCCTATGCTTTTCTTTTTCTTTCGCAGGTGCCTTGCACAGACTCAGAGGGGCCAAGCTGCACTCTGAAGAGCAGCACGAGAAGGGCAGGCTGGTCGTGAGTGGGGTTGGAGCGGAATGGCCAAGTTGCGCAAGGTGACTGCGAAGGGTATCCATTTTGCTTTTCAGGTGTCATGGCAGGCTCTACACAGAAGTGGCTGAGGATTTGAGAAGAGGTTACAGAGCATCAAGGAGCAGCACATGCAGTGACGGTTTCCAAACGGTATGGTTGCTTTCTCTTCTGTTCATCAGGTGCCACAGGCAAGGTGGGCTGTGACGTTAGTCTTTAGAATCGGAGCTAAGCAGGTCGCTAGAATGCCACAGGGCATCTGAGAAGGGTGTTTTAACAGAAAAAGCTTGTCTGGCATGGCAGTGCCTGATGGCAGTGTGTTTCCACAGGTGAAGAGGTGCCTGAAGCCCCATCCTGTCTAGCCTGCGCACACCTCGCTGAGAATGAAAGCCGCTTTCCAGTAATTCAGAAAGCCAAGTTACATCTCGGCCTCGAGCATCTGGGGCCTGTGCTTTTGGGCCTGTCTGTAGCATTTGGCACTTGCATTAATACTTTCTTGGCATATATTTAGGCTTTTGGGGCCAGTGACTTGGGGGGGTGTGGAGCTGCTTGTACACCTTTGGGGCTTGCATCTGGGGGGGGGGGGTTGGGAGTTGCTTGTACACCTTTGGGGACTGTGGCTGGGGGGGGGGTCAGGGCCTGCATCTGGGGGGGTTGGAAGCTGCTCCTACAATGTAGGGATCTGTATCTGTGGGGGTTGGGAGCTGCTTGTACACAGTATGGGCTTGCGTTTGGGGGCAGGTGTTGGGAGCTGCTTGTACAATGTAGGGATCTGCATCTGGAGGGGGTTGGGAGCTGCTTGTACACCTTTGGGGCTTGCATCTGGAGGGGGTTGGGGCCTGCCTCTGGGGGGGGTGGTTGTGAGCTGCTTGTATACTGTAGGGGCCTGCTTGTACACCTTTGGTGGGGCCTGCGTCTGGGGGGGGGGTGGGAGCTGCTTGTACACTGTTAGGGCCTGCCTTGCGGGGGGGGGTGGGAGCTGCTTGTACACTGTAGGGGTCTGGGTCTTGGGGGGTTGGGGCTGTTTGTACACCTTTGGGGTGTGCCTCTGGGGAGGGTGGGGAGTTGCTTGGACACCTTTGGGGCCTGTGTCTGGGGGGGGTTGGGGCCTGTGCTGGGGGGGTTGGGAGCTGCTTGTACACTCTAGGGTCTTCTGGCGGGCTTTGGAGCCTCCCTTTGAGGGGGACATTTGGGAGCTGGTTGTACACCTTTGGGGCCAGAGTCTGGGGCGTGGGGGCTGGGGCTGGGGCCTGCATCTGGGTGGGGTGGGGTCCAGTTCATGGGGGGGGGTTGGGAGCTGCTTTTGGACAGTTGGGGTCTGCATCCGGGTGTGGTTGGGGCCTGCTTGTAGACTTCTGCAGCCTGCGTCTGGTGTTTGGGGGCTTTTCTGTAGCGTTTGGGGCTTGCATTTTGGCTTTGGGATGTGTCTTGAGCTTCTGGGGCCTAGCTGTAGTGCTTGGGGCCTGCGTCTGGGGCTTTTCTGTAGCATTTTGGTCACGTGTTTGTGATTTGGGGTGTGTATCCAGGGTTTTGCCTTTTTTGTAGTTTTCAGCTATGTGTCAGTTTCTTTGTCAGTTGCCTGGGGTTAGGGGCAGTTTGGGGTTTGGATCATTAGTCAGTGTCATTAGCGTTGGGGGGTTGATATGAAGGGTTAGGGTTGTGGTTAGAGTTGTTAGGGTTAAAGGGAATAAGGATTTTAGGGTAAGGGGATCAAGGTTGTGGGAATAAAAATGTTTTTGCACAGAGTTACATCGTTTAGAGGGAAGGAAGGTGGTACTGAGATATGCTTGCAGTGATAAGAAAGCTTCACAGACAACCTTGTAAAATGCAGACAACCAGAATCCTTAGAGCAAATTAGTTATACATGGCATATTTAAACATAACATTTAGCAAATTTAGTTATACATGTATAACTTTCTAAATTAAACTTGTTTAACTTAAAAAACCAAACCACATACAATGTTAAAATATAAGAGCTTAAGAGAGCAGATGGAAGCATCTGCCTCGAGGGCAGGTGAGTTGGCAGAGTAAGGGAGCAGATGAGAGTACCTGTCCTAGCTGTGCTGTGGCTTTGGATGCTGCCGCGGCCTATGCTTTTCTTTTTCTTTCGCAGGTGCCTTGCACAGACTCAGAGGGGCCAAGCTGCACTCTGAAGAGCAGCACGAGAAGGGCAGGCTGGTCGTGAGTGGGGTTGGAGCGGAATGGCCAAGTTGCGCAAGGTGACTGCGAAGGGTATCCATTTTGCTTTTCAGGTGTCATGGCAGGCTCTACACAGAAGTGGCTGAGGATTTGAGAAGAGGTTACAGAGCATCAAGGAGCAGCACGTGCAGTGACGGTTTCCAAACGGTATGGTTGCTTTCTCTTCTGTTCATCAGGTGCCACAGGCAAGGTGGGCTGTGACGTTAGTCTTTAGAATCGGAGCTAAGCAGGTCACTAGAATGCCACAGGGCATCTGAGAAGGGTGTTTTAACAGAAAAAGCTTGTCTGGCATGGCAGTGCCTGATGGCAGTGTTTTTCCACAGGTGAAGAGGTGCCTGAAGCCCCATCCTGTCTAGCCTGCGCACACCTCGCTGAGAATGAAAGCCGCTTTCCAGTAATTCAGAAAGCCAAGTTACATCTCGGCCTCGAGCATCTGGGGCCTGTGCTTTTGGGCCTGTCTGTAGCATTTGGCACTTGCATTAATACTTTCTTGGCATATATTTAGGCTTTTGGGGCCAGTGACTTGGGGGGGTGTGGAGCTGCTTGTACACCTTTGGGGCTTGCATCTGGGGGGGGGGGTTGGGAGTTGCTTGTACACCTTTGGGGACTGTGGCTGGGGGGGGGTCAGGGCCTGCATCTGGGGGGGTTGGAAGCTGCTCCTACAATGTAGGGATCTGTATCTGTGGGGGTTGGGAGCTGCTTGTACACAGTATGGGCTTGCGTTTGGGGGCAGGTGTTGGGAGCTGCTTGTACAATGTAGGGATCTGCATCTGGAGGGGGTTGGGAGCTGCTTGTACACCTTTGGGGCTTGCATCTGGAGGGGGTTGGGGCCTGCCTCTGGGGGGGGTGGTTGTGAGCTGCTTGTATACTGTAGGGGCCTGCTTGTACACCTTTGGTGGGGCCTGCGTCTGGGGGGGGGGTGGGAGCTGCTTGTACACTGTTAGGGCCTGCCTTGCGGGGGGGGGTGGGAGCTGCTTGTACACTGTAGGGGTCTGGGTCTTGGGGGGTTGGGGCTGTTTGTACACCTTTGGGGTGTGCCTCTGGGGAGGGTGGGGAGTTGCTTGGACACCTTTGGGGCCTGTGTCTGGGGGGGGTTGGGGCCTGTGCTGGGGGGGTTGGGAGCTGCTTGTACACTCTAGGGTCTTCTGGCGGGCTTTGGAGCCTCCCTTTGAGGGGGACATTTGGGAGCTGGTTGTACACCTTTGGGGCCAGAGTCTGGGGCGTGGGGGCTGGGGCTGGGGCCTGCATCTGGGTGGGGTGGGGTCCAGTTCATGGGGGGGGGTTGGGAGCTGCTTGTGGACAGTTGGGGTCTGCATCCGGGTGTGGTTGGGGCCTGCTTGTAGACTTCTGCAGCCTGCGTCTGGTGTTTGGGGGCTTTTCTGTAGCGTTTGGGGCTTGCATTTTGGCTTTGGGATGTGTCTTGAGCTTCTGGGGCCTAGCTGTAGTGCTTGGGGCCTGCGTCTGGGGCTTTTCTGTAGCATTTTGGTCACGTGTTTGTGATTTGGGGTGTGTATCCAGGGTTTTGCCTTTTTTGTAGTTTTCAGCTATGTGTCAGTTTCTTTGTCAGTTGCCTGGGGTTAGGGGCAGTTTGGGGTTTGGATCATTAGTCAGTGTCATTAGCGTTGGGGGGTTGATATGAAGGGTTAGGGTTGTGGTTAGAGTTGTTAGGGTTAAAGGGAATAAGGATTTTAGGGTAAGGGGATCAAGGTTGTGGGAATAAAAATGTTTTTGCACAGAGTTACATCGTTTAGAGGGAAGGAAGGTGGTACTGAGATATGCGTGCAGTGATAAGAAAGCTTCACAGACAACCTTGTAAAATGCAGACAACCAGAATCCTTAGAGCAATTGGGTGGAAATCACGGTGTAAGAAACATTACCACCTCAAAGAGGAAAACAGTCAAGAAAAAAAGAAAATTGACTTGTAACAGGCCAGCAGCTGTGTATTTTCTGTGAAGAACCAGATAGATTGTGAACCTGGATTACCCGGTCAATTGGGAAACTGGGGAGGGTCCTGGTCACCGAGAGGGAAAAAAAAAATTTATATAAACTGTGTTAAACTGTATAAACTAGTACGTGGCTTGTGGGACACCTGCCATTGCACTCGTGAATAAAAATGCTACCTCACTGAGATCCTTGCCTGAGCCTATGTTATTAGTACAAAAATTATTATTAGCAAAAAACGCCCAGTGCCGGAAGACTACATCTCCCGGCATGCTCTGGGAAAACAATATGGCCTCCCGGAAGTCCAGTGCCGGAAAACTACATCTCCCGGCATGCTCTGGGAAAACAACATGGCTTCCCGGAAGCCCAGTGCCCCCGAGTACTACATCTCCCGGCATGCCCTGGGAAAACAATATGGCCTCCCGGAAGTCCAGTGCCGGAAAACTACATATCCCGGCATGCTCTGGGAAACCAATATGGCCTCCCGGAAGTCCAGTGCCGGAAGACTACATCTCCCAGCATGTTCTAGGAAAAAAACATGGCCTCCCGGAAGCTCAGTGTCCGAGAACTACATCTCCCGGCATGCTCTGGGAAAACAATATGGCCTCCCGGAAGTCCAGTGCCGGAAAACTACATCTCCCGGCATGCTCTGGGAAAACAACATGGCCTCCCGGAAGCCCAGTGCCCTCGAGTACTACATACCCCGGCATGCTCTGGGAAACCAATATGGCCTCCCGGAAGCCCAGTGCCGGAAGACTACATCTCCCGGCATTCCCCGGACTCCCAATATGGCTGCCCGGTAAGCGGCTTCTCGAGAACTGCACCTCCCGACATGCTCTGGGAAGGCAACATGGCCTCCCGGAAACCCAGTTCCCAAGAACTACATTTCCCAGCACTCCCCGGAAAATTGAGCCTCGCAGTTTGCCGTAGGACGCCACGTTTTTTGCTCTGTTACATTCCCCGTTCCATTTTGTGTTTATGGAGGTTTTCCCGCCGTTTTGGGGTTTTCCCCTCAATTTCGGGTTTTCACCTCTCCATTTCAGGGTTCTTCCCCACAATTTTCGGTTCCTTTCCCTAATTTGGTGCTTCGCCCCCCCAGTTTTGGGGTTCCCCCTCCATTTTGGGGATTCCCCCCCCCCTTCCAATCCCCCCACAATTTTGGGGTCCCCCACCATCTTTTTTAGGCCTGCCACCCTAATATTAAGGTTCTTTCCCCCAATGTTGGGGTTCTCACCACATTTTTGAGGTTCCATCCCTTAATTTGGGGCTTCACTCCCCGACATCTGGGGCTTTAACCCCAATTTTGAGGGTCCCCCCGAATTTTGGGGATTCCTCCCCAGTTCTTGGGGGGTCCACATTCAATTCTGGAATTTCACGCTTCCATTTTAAGTGTTCTTCCCCCCAATTTGGGGGTTCACCCACCCAATCTTGGGGGTTCCTCCCCTAATTTGGGGGGACCTGACCACTTTTGGGGGTCCCCCCCAATTTTAGAGTCCCCCACCCTCCTTTTTTCGGGTTTCCCCCAATATTAATAGTTCTTCTGCCCAATTTTGGGGGACCCCACAACTTTGAGGTTCCTTCCCCTAACTTGGGGCTTCAACCCTTCAATTTTGGGGGTCTCCCACCCTCTTAATTTGGCCTTCCGCCCTAATATTAGGCCTAACCCCTAACCCTACGGCACCCACGCATCTAACCCTAACCCCCACCCCAAAAAACTCTAGAAACCCTAACCCTAAAAACCCTTTCAGCCCTAACCCAATAAAATTTACCACACTAAAGCCCTGAAGACCTACGCCTAAAACCCCTAACCCTAAAAATTAAGACCCTCTAAACCCTAACCCAAAAAATTAAGACTCTCAAGGCCCTAACCCTGGAGCCCCTAACCTTAAAAACAAACAAAAATTGAGACCTTAAACCCCTAACCCTAAATACCTTACCAGTAGATCGCTTACGTATGTATTAGTCAGATTCTCTTATAAACTCCTAGTGCATCTCTGGAATTTTGAATTTACAGTGACTTTACGCTCTTCTCTCTCGCTCCTCTAGGCGGTTTCATCTGTTACCAGAGCTCTAGAACTATTTGTGAAACCTGAAGAGCTGGATGGAGAGAATTGCTACAAATGTAGCGAGTAAGATTATTACTAATTATGTCTTAATACTAGATATTAGTTTTATGTATTGCATGACTTAGAGCATAAGTTATCTTTTAACTTCATTTAGAAATAAGGAGACGCAGCTTTGTTGTTGTTGTTGTTGTTGTTGTTGTTGCTTCATTTTGTAGTAGTGGTGAGCTGAAGCAAGGAGCTATGGAGAATGATTTGGAGTGGAAGGCAGCAGCAGGTTCCTGTGAGTTGAGAATGTGAGCTGGCTCTGTGGTAATTAATGTTAGCAGCCTGTGCTGGCTCACTAAGCAGCGTCTTGCACAGCTCTTGAACTGTGTCCTTACGTGGAGCTGTCTCCTTATGCGGAGACTATTTACAGGGGTTCCACAGAAGGACAAAGTCCAATCCACTTTCTAACCACCACCAAGCTCTTATATTTTAACATTGTATGTGGTTTGGTTTTTTAAGTTAAACAAGTTTAATTTAGAAAGTTATACATGTACTTAAACATCATGAATTATATTTACAAAACATCCTACCTTTATATCCAAAGTGATATCAAGAAATGCCTCATATGTATCCGAAACTGCTTTGCAATTCAAGCACTTCAGTGGAAGCAAAATATAAATGCTTAACAATACGTGGAGGAGACTAACTGTCCAAATTCAAGTTGTCGATAGATACTACTTTAGACAAACTGCAGACTGCTTTACTACCGACAAAAGACACAGATCAGTTCTAAGGACAGGAATATTTTTTAAAGTACCTCTTGATCTTAGAAATCCTCCAAATATTTGATGAATGATGGTGGTAGCTTGAGAAGATCTGTCCAATCTGGAAATAAATTATAATCAGACCTCAGAAGATTTAAGGCACACAGTTAACTCTTCAAAGAGTTTTATGAAAACCAAGGATGACGTAGACTTTCAGTTTTGATAGTAAATAAAGGACTACAAGGTGCTAGAGAACGTATAAAAGTGAATTTGTTTATGCTGACTTGGTGCTTCCATTCAAGCACGCTTCCTGCATAGCATCGACAGTATAGCGCAAGAACTCGTGTGCGTCTTCTTGACTGCCAAAACGGAAATGTTGTCCTATTGCTAAATAAGAAGATGATAGTATTTACCTCATTTAAAAATGAAATAATTCTCGTATTTCTAAAATCTCTCTTCTTTATAGTGTTAAAACCATTTATACACATCAAATAATTATTTGAAGATTACAAGATACTGAAAAAGAAACACATCTGAAGCCACTTACGACTGAGGTTATTGATAACACGCATAGGCTCGATGGCATCAACAGTGCAACGCAGGGCCTGGTTAATGTGAGTCTCCATCGTGCACATCATGCAAAAATCTTGTTCACGACCTGAAGAGTGAAAGAAGAAAGCATCCCAGTCTAGCGAAACAGACATAACTACAAACAAACATATAAGTAACATTTAAACTATAGATACAGTATCCACTCTCCTTGTCCCAACAGTCTCGTAACATTTCATTTCACACAACTTTATAGAATAAAAATATCCATTAAGCTTGTGTTCAAGTGCATTTTGTGATGAGAAATCTAAAAGACTACTGCAAAGTCACGTTTGTGAAGGCTGACAGGAATGTGAACTCCACAGGCTGCAAAATATATGAGGAAAGAATATTTGACATTGATGATACAGCATTAAGAGAATGTGGGTTATTTTCAGCACAGTGCTGTCAGTTGAGCTTCATGATACAGAGCTACGAGTCCTTTGGG
This sequence comes from Anser anser, assembly GCF_964211835.1. Lineage (NCBI taxonomy): Eukaryota > Metazoa > Chordata > Aves > Anseriformes > Anatidae > Anser > Anser anser. The sequence goes on from NW_028153833.1 coordinate 21,877, forward strand.
AGAAAGGAAAAACTAAAGTAATGTATGTAATAGTACTTCTGCCCTCCTTTTTTCAACAGGATTCTTAACTGAAACAATTTCTATATACAGGAAGAAAACAGTTAAATTTCTAGGTATCGATACAAAGATACCAGCCTAAAAAGCATACACGTTTAGTACAACATTTAGTTTATAGTACAACATTTTATTTAGGACAAAATCAGTCTAGATTTTAATACAGTCCCACAAAAAAATCTAGTCATGTTCATAACAGCTCATATTGCTTTCTAGGTTTTGTTTTTGTTTGCTTCTTTTTTTTTAATTGGTTCAACAACGAACAGACCATTTATTGTAGTGCATTATGGAACCTAGGCTGTGAAGACTAAAGACCTATGATGCCAACATCCTAAATTTTATTGCCTTTCTAGCAGCAGGAAGCCCAAATAGCCCAAATGCCAAATGTTCATTAAATGCATTACTGTCCAATGCACTTCATTATTCCCATGAAGCAAGAAAAGATCCTTTTAAAAAAACAAACAAAAAACACACATGGTGCATTAAACGCACTCCATATGCTATTCTGAGCCCACTGCTAATACAATGCTCAAAGCCAGCTTCCACAGGTAAAATCAGGCAAGTAACTTTGTCTCACAGAATCACTGCTGTTCTTTCACCTTCAGAGCTATCCAACAGATTTAAAATACTGTTAGAAAGTACTCACATGACTGGCTGTGCTCAAGAGAAAGCATGTAATTGGCAAGTGGGGGGGGGTGTAGGCCAAACACTGTAGAGTAGCATTAAGAAAGCGTGTGTTGCCAAGATTGTACAGGCCAACTCCAACACTTTGTGTTTCTTGCCAATCCATACGTATCTTCTCAGGTGGAAAAAGAATCCTTTGTGGCGGAGCAAGTCCATCAGTAACAACTGCAAGAAAGTTATATTTAAAAAGAGATTTTGTTTCTAAGAAAGGCATTAGGTATATATAGGTATAGTAAATATATAAAGTATATATAGGTATAGTAAAAATACTATTCTGCGGGAGCACCTAGAGGAACTAGCTACAATCCAAAACAGAAAAACTTATTGCAGACAGCTTTAATACCGCCAAATTCAAATTGGCTGGTCAACACAACGTTTTGGGAAAAAAAAGTTTAGTCAACCATTTTAATTTTTCTAAGGCAAGGCTAACTGCCATCCTGTTTTTAGTATCTAACGCCAAGTTCCTCTCCATCTATAATCTTTAACCTGATTACCTCAACTACTGCTTTTTTCCTTATTATAACTTAAACCACAAACTTAGACTTGAAATTATATGGTAATAAATGCAAGGACAATGTAAAAACAAATAACTAGGAATGACGGTACCCCTACAAATATCAGATCTTTTCCTGAGCAATGTTAGCATTCAAAAACCTGTGAATAATGGAAGCTGTGAATAGCAACAATAAAACGCTTTTCTTTGCAAAACAGTCCCCAGTGGTGCCAGCGCACCCTCTGGAGTCACTGCACTGCATTCCCAGTGGTGCCAGTGCCCTCTCTGCACTCACTGCAGTGAATCCCCAGCGGTGACAGTGCACTCTCTGGATTCACTGCACTGCATCCCCAGTGGTGCCAGTGCACTCTCTGGACTCACTGCACTGCATCACCAGTGGTGCCAGTGCACTCTCTGGACTCACTGCAGTGCATCCCCAGTGGTGCCAGTGCACTCTCTGGACTCACTGCAGTGCATCCCCAGTGGTGCCAGTGCACTCTGTGGACTCTCTGTACTGCATCCCGAGTGGTGCCAGTGCACTCTCTGGACTCACTGCACTGCATCCCCAGTGGTGCCAGTGCACTCTGTGGACTCACTGCACTGCATCACCAGTGGTGCCAGTGCACTCTCTGGACTCACTGCAGTGCATCCCCAGTGGTGCCAGCGCACTCTGTGGACTCACTGCACTGCATCCCCATGGTGCCAGTGCACTCTGTGGACTCACTGCACTACATACCCAAGGTGCCAGTTCACTCTCTGGACTCACTGCACTGCATCCCCAGTGGTGCCAGCGCACTCTCTGGACTCACTGCCCTGCATCCCCATGGTGCCAGTGCACTCTCTGGACTCACTGCACTACATACCCAAGGTGCCAGTTCACTCTCTGGACTCACTGCACTGCATCCCCAGTGGTGCCAGTGCACTCTCTGGACTCACTGCTCTACATACCCAAGGTGCCAGTTCACTCTCTGGACTCACTGCACTGCATCCCCAGTGTTGCCAGTGCACTCTCTGGACTCACTGCAGTGCATCCCCTGTGGTGCCAGTGCACTATGTGGATTCACTGCACTGCATCCCAAGTGTTGCCAGTGCACTCTATGGGCTCACTGCACTGCATCCCCTGAGGTGCCATTGCACTCTCTGGACTCACTGCAGTGCATCCCCAGTGGTGCCAGTGCACTCTCTGGACTCACTGCACTGCATCCCCAGTGGTGCCAGTGCACTCTCTGGACTCACTGCCCTGCATCCCGAGTGGTGCCAGTGCACTCTCTGGACTCACTGCACTGCATCCCCAGTGGTGCCAGTGCACTCTCTGGACTCACTGCACTGCATCCCCAGTGGTGCCAGTGCACTCTCTGGACTCACTGCAGTGCATCCCCAGTGGTACCAGTGCACTCTCTGGACTCACTGCACTGCATCCCCAGTGGTGCCAGTGCACTCTCTGGACTCACTGCAGTGCATCCAAAGTGGTGCCAGTGCACTCTCTGGACTCACTGCACTGCATCCCCAGTGGTGCCAGCGAACTCTCTGGACTCACTGCACTGCATCCCCAGTGGTGCCAGCGCACTCTCTGGAGTCACTGCACTGCATCCCCAGTGGTGCCAGTGCACTCTCTGGACTCACTGCAGTGCATCCCCAGTGGTGCCAGTGCACTCTACGGGCTCACTGCACTGCATCCCCAGTGGTGCCAGTGCACTCTCTGGACTCACTGCTCTGCTCCAGCCGTACCAGCCGCTCCAGCCTCGGCAGACGCTCCAGCCTCGGCAGCCCCTCCAGCCGCTCCAGCCGCGGCAGCCGCTCCAGCCGCTCCAGCCGCCGCAGCCGCTCCAGCCGCGGCAGCCGCTCCTGCCGCGGTAGCCGCGGCAGCCGCTCCATCCGCGGCAGCCGCTCCAGCCGCTCCAGCCGCGGCAGCCGCTAACGCGGCTGGAGAGGCTACCGCGGCTGGAGCGGCTGGAGCGGCTGGAGCAGTTGCCGCGGCTGGAGCGGCTGGAGCGGCTGCCGCGGCTGGAGCGGCTGGAGCGGCTACCGCGGCAGGAGCGGCTGCCTCGGTTGCCGCGTCTGGAGCGGCTGCCGCGGCTGGAGCGTCTGGAGCGGCTGCCGCGGCTGGAGCGTCTGGAGCGGCTGCCGCGGCTGGTGCGGCTGGAGCAGAGCAGTGAGTCCAGAGAGTGCACTGGCACCTTGGGGATGCAGTGCAGTGAGTCCAGAGAGTGCACTGGCACTCCTCGGAATGCACTGCAGTGAGTCCAGAGAGTGCACTGGCACCACTGGGGATGCAGTGCAGTGAGTCCAGAGAGTGCACTGGCACCACTGGGGATGCAGTGCAGTGAGTCCAGAGAGTGCACTTGCACCACTGGGGATGCAGTGCAGTGAATCCAGAGAGTGCACTGGCACCTTGGGAATGCAGAGCAGTGAGTCCAGAGAGTGCACTGGCACCACTGGGGATGCCGTGCAGTGAGTCCAGAGAGTGCACTGGCACCACTGGGGATGCAGTGCAGTGAGTCCATAGACTCCATAGTGGTGCCACTTCCCTCTCTAGAGTCACTGCACTGCATACCCAGTGCTGCCAGTGCACTCTGTGGACTCACTGCACTGCATCCCCAGTGGTGCCAGTGCAATCTCTGGACTCATTGCAGTGCATCCCCAGTGGTGCCAGTGCACTCTCTGGACTCACTGCACTGCATCCCCAAGGTGCCAGTGCAATTTCTGGACTCACTGCACTGCATCCCCATGGTGCCAGTGCACTCTCTGGACTCACTGCACTGCATCCCCAAGGTGCCAGAGCACTCTCTGGACTCACTGCACTGCATCCCCAATGGTGCCAGTGCACTTTCTGGACTCACTGCAGTGCATCCCCAGTGGAGAGCCGTCCACTGGTGATGCAGACACAGGAGTGGGAGCGGCTGCCGCGGCTGGAGCGCCTGTCGCGGCTGGAGCGGCTAACGGGGCTGGGGATGCTACCGCGGCTGGAGCGGCTGGAGCGGCTGGAGCAGTTGCCGCGGCTGGAGCGGCTGGAGCGGATGGAGCGGCTGGAGCGGCTGCCGCGGCTACCGCGGCAGGAGCGGCTGCCGCATCTGGAGCGGCTGGAGCGGCTGCCGCGTCTGGAGCGGCTGGAGCGGCTGCCGCGGCTGGAGCGGCTGGAGGGGCTGCCGAGGCTGGAGCGGCTGCCGACGCTGGAGCGGCTGGTGCGGCTGGAGCAGAGCAGTGAGTCCAGAGAGTGCACTGGCACCTTGGCGATGCAGTGCAGTGACTCCAGAGAGTGCGCTGGCACCACTGGGGATGCAGTGCAGTGAGTCCAGACAGTTCGCTGGCACCTCTGGGGATGCAGGGCAGTGAGTAAAGAGAGTGCACTGGCACCACTGGGGACGCACTGCAGTGAGTCCAGAGAGTGCACTGGCACCACTGCGGATGCAGTGCAGTGAGTCCAGAGAGTGCACTGGCACCTCAGGGGATGCAGTGCAGTGAGCCCATAGAGTGCACTGGCACCACTGGGGATGCAGTGCAGTGAGTCCAGAGAGTGAACTGGCACCTTGGGTATGTAGTGCAGTGAGTCCAGAGAGTGCACTGGCACCATGGGGATGCAGGGCAGTGAGTCCAGAGAGTGCGCTGGCACCACTGGGATGCAGTGCAGTGAGTCCAGAGAGTGAACTGGCACCTTGGGTATGTAGTGCAGTGAGTCCAGAGAGTGCACTGGCACCATGGGGATGCAGGGCAGTGAGTCCAGAGAGTGCGCTGGCACTACTTGGGATGCAGTGCAGTGAGTCCACAGAGTGCACTGGCACTACTGGGGATGCACTGCAGTGAGTCCAGAGAGTGCACTGGCACCACTGGGGATGCAGTGCAGTGAGTCCAGAGAGTGCACTGACACCACTGGGGATGCACTGCAATGACGCCAGAGAGTGCACTGGCACCACTGGGGATGCACTGCAGTGAGTCCAGAGAGTGCACTGGCACCTTGGGGATGCAGTGCAGTGACTCCAGAGAGTGCACTGGCACCACTGGGGATGCAGTGCAGTGACTCCAGAGGGTGCACTGGCACCACTGGGGACTGTTTTGCAAAGAAAAGCGTTTTATTGTTGCTATTCACAGCTTCCATTATTCACAGGTTTTTGAATGCTAACATTGCTCAGGAAAAGATCTGATATTTGTAGGGGTACCGTCATTCCTAGTTATTTGTTTTTACATTGTCCTTGCATTTATTACCATATAATTTCAAGTCTAAGTTTGTGGTTTATGTTATAATAAGGAAAAAAGCAGTAGTTGAGGTGATCAGGTTAAAGATTATAGATGGAGAGGAACTTGGCGTTAGATACTAAAAACAGGATGGCAGTTAGCCTTGCCTTAGAAAAATTAAAATGGTTGACTAAACTTTTTTTCCCAAAACGTTGTGTTGACCAGCCAATTTGTTTTTGGCGGTATTAAAGCTGTCTGCAATAAGTTTTTCTGTTTTGGATTGTAGCTAGTTCCTCTAGGTGCTCCCGCAGAATAGTATTTTTACTATACCTATATATACTTTATATATTTACTATACCTATATATACCTAATGCCTTTCTTAGAAACAAACAAACAAAATCTCTTTTTAAATATAACTTTCTTGCAGTTGTTAATGATGGAATTGCTCCGCCACAAAGGATTCTTTTTCCACCGGAGACGATATGTATGGATTGGCAAGAAACACAAAGTGTTGGAGTTGGCCTGTACAATCTTGGCAACACACGTTTTCTTAATGCTACTCTACAGTGTTTGACCTACACCCCCCACTTGCCAATTACATGCTTTCTCTTGAGCACAGCCAGTCATGTGAGTACTTTCTAACAGTATTTTAAATCTGTTGGATAGCTCTGAAGGTGAAAGAACAGCAGTGATTCTGTGAGACAAAGTTACTTGCCTGATTTTACCTGTGGAAGCTGGCTTTGAGCATTTTATTAGCAGTGGGCTCAGAATAGCATATGGAGTGCGTTTAATGCACCATGTGTGTTTTTTGTTTGTTTTTTTAAAAGGATCTTTTCTTGCTTCATGGGAATAATGAAGTGCATTGGACAGGAATGCATTTAATGAACATTTGGCATTTGGGCTATTTGGGCTTCCTGCTGCTAGAAAGGCAATAAAATTTAGGATGTTGGCATCATAGGTCTTTAGTCTTCACAGCCTAGGTTCCATAATGCACTACAATAAATGGTCTGTTCGTTGTTGAACCAATTAAAAAAAACAGAAGCAAACAAAAACAAAACCTAGAAAGCAATATGAGCTGTTATGAACATGACTAGATTTTTTTGTGGGACTGTATTAAAATCTAGACTGATTTTGTTCTAAATAAAATGTTGTACTATAAACTAAATGTTGTACTAAACGTGTATGCTTTTTAGGCTGGTATCTTTGTATCGATACCTAGAAATTTAACTGTTTTCTTCCTGTATATAGAAATTGTTTCAGTTAAGAATCCTGTTGAAAAAAGGAGGGCAGAAGTACTATTACATACATTACTTTAGTTTTTCCTTTCTCCCAAAGGACTCGTAGCTCTGTATCATGAAGCTCAACTGACAGCACTGTGCTGAAAATAACCCACATTCTCTTAATGCTGTATCATCAATGTCAAATATTCTTTCCTCATATATTTTGCAGCCTGTGGAGTTCACATTCCTGTCAGCCTTCACAAACGTGACTTTGCAGTAGTCTTTTAGATTTCTCATCACAAAATGCACTTGAACACAAGCTTAATGGATATTTTTATTCTATAAAGTTGTGTGAAATGAAATGTTACGAGACTGTTGGGACAAGGAGACTTATCTATAGTTTAAATGTTACTTATATGTTTGTTTGTAGTTATGTCTGTTTCGCTAGACTGGGATGCTTTCTTCTTTCACTCTTCAGGTCGTGAACAAGATTTTTGCATGATGTGCACGATGGAGACTCACATTAACCAGGCCCTGCGTTGCACTGTTGATGCCATCGAGCCTACGCGTGTTATCAATAACCTCAGTCGTAAGTGGCTTCAGATGTGTTTCTTTTTCAGTATCTTGTAATCTTCAAATAATTATTTGATGTGTATAAATGGTTTTAACACTGTAAAGAAGAGAGATTTTAGAAATACGAGAATTATTTCATTTTTAAATGAGGTAAATACTATCATCTTCTTATTTAGGAATAGGACAACATTTCCATTTTGGCAGTCAAGAAGACGCACACGAGTTCTTGCGCTATACTGTCGATGCTATGCAGGAAGCGTGCTTGAATGGAAGCACCAAGTCAGCATAAACAAATTCACTTTTATACGTTCTCTAGCACCTTGTAGTCCTTTATTTACTATCAAAACTGAAAGTCTACGTCATCCTTGGTTTTCATAAAACTCTTTGAAGAGTTAACTGTGTGCCTTAAATCTTCTGAGGTCTGATTATAATTTATTTCCAGATTGGACAGATCTTCTCAAGCTACCACCATCATTCATCAAATATTTGGAGGATTTCTAAGATCAAGAGGTACTTTAAAAAATATTCCTGTCCTTAGAACTGATCTGTGTCTTTTGTCGGTAGTAAAGCAGTCTGCAGTTTGTCTAAAGTAGTATCTATCGACAACTTGAATTTGGACAGTTAGTCTCCTCCACGTATTGTTAAGCATTTATATTTTGCTTCCACTGAAGTGCTTGAATTGCAAAGCAGTTTCGGATACGTATGAGGCATTTCTTGATATCACTTTGGATATAAAGGTAGGATGTTTTGTAAATATAATTCATGATGTTTAAGTACATGTATAACTTTCTAAATTAAACTTGTTTAACTTAAAAAACCAAACCACATACAATGTTAAAATATAAGAGCTTGGTGGTGGTTAGAAAGTGGATTGGACTTTGTCCTTCTGTGGAACCCCTGTAAATAGTCTCCGCATAAGGAGACAGCTC
>NW_028153833.1:42500-45000 GCF_964211835.1 Anser anser
GGGGATGCACTGAAGTGAGTCCAGAGAGTGCACTGGCACCACTGGGGATGCAGTGCAGTGAGTGCAGAGAGTGCACTGGCACCACTGGGGATGCAGTGCAGTGACTCCAGAGAGTGCACTGGCACCACTGGGGATGCACTGCAGTGAGTCCAGAGAGTGCACTGGCACCACTGGGGATGCACTGCAGTGAGTCAAGAGAGTGCACTGGCACTACTGGGGATGCAGTGCAGTGAGTCCAGAGAGTGCACTGGCACCACTGGGGATGCACTGCAGTGAGTCCAGAGAGTGCACTGGCACCACTGGGGATGCACTGCAGTGAGTCCAGAGAGTGCACTGGCACTACTGAGGATGCAGTGCAGTGAGTCCAGAGAGTGCACAGGCACTACTGGGGATGCACTGCAGTGAGTCCAGACAGTGCACTGGCACCACTGGGGATGCACTGCAGTGAGTCCAGAGAGTGCACTGACACCAGTGGGGTCTTCTTCTTCTTCTTCTTCTTCTTCTTCTTCTTCTTCTTCTGCTTCTTCTAATTCTTCTTCTTCTTCTTCTTTTCTTCTTCTTCTTCTTCTTCTTCTTCTTCTTCTTCTTCTTTTCTTCTTTTCCTTTAAATTCTTCAAATTCTTCATATTCCTAAAAATCTCCTTCAATTTCATCGGCGTGTTCTCTTCTTCTTCTTCTTCTTCTTCTACTTCTTCTTCTTCTTTTTCTTCTTCTTGTTTCCTTCTTCTTCTTCTTCTTCTTTTCTTCTTTTCCTTTAAATTCTTCAAATTCTTCATATTCCTAAAAATCTCCTTCAATTTCATCGGAGTGTTTTCTTCTTCTTCTTCCTCTTCCTCTTCCTCTTCCTCTTCCTCTTCTTCTTCTTCTTCTTCTTCTTCTTCTTCTTCTTCTTCTTCTTCTTCTTCTTCTTCTTCTTCTTCTCCTTCTTCTTCTCCTTCTTCTTCTTCTTCTTCTTCTTCTTCTCCTTCTTCTCCTTCTTCTTCTTCTTCTTCTTCTTCTTCTTCTTCTTCTTCTCCTTCTTCTTCTTCTTCTTCTTCTTCTTCTTCTTCTTCTTCTTCTTCTTTTCCCCCTCTTCTTCGTCTTCTTCTTCTTCTTCTTCTTCTTCTTCTTCTTCTTCTTCTTCTTCTTCTTCTTCTTCTTCTCCTTCTTCTCCTTCTTCTCCTTCTTCTCCTTCTTCTCCTTCTTCTTCTTCTTCTTCTTCTTCTTCTTCTTCTTCTTTGCTCCTTTTCCTTTAAATTCTTCAAGTTCTTCGTATTCTTAAAAATCTCCTTCAATTTCATCGGCCTGTACACTTCTTCTTCTTCTTCTTCTTCTTCTTCTTCTTCTTCTTCTTCTTCTTCTTCTTCTTCTTCTTTTCTTCTTTTCCTTTAAATTCTTCAAATTCTTCATATTCCTAAAAATCTCCATCAATTTCATCGGCGTGTTCTCTTCTTCTTCTTCTTCTTCTTCTTCTTCTGCTTCTGCTCCTGCTTCTTCTACTTCTTCTTCTTCTTCTTCTTCTTCTTCTTCTTCTTCTTCTTCTTCTTCTTCTTCTTCTTCTTTTCTTCTTTTCCTTTAAATTCTTCAAATTCTTCATATTCCTAAAAATCTCCATCAATTTCATCGGCCTGTACACTTCTTCTTCTTCTTCTTCTTCTTCTTCTGCTTCTGCTCCTGCTTCTTCTACTTCTTCTTCTTCTTTTTCTTCTTCTTCTTTCCTTCTTCTTCTTCTTCTTCTTTTCTTCTTTTCCTTTAAATTCTTCAAATTCTTCATATTCCTAAAAATCTCCTTCAATTTCATCGGCCTGTACTACTACTACTACTACTACTACTACTACTACTCTTCTTCTTCTTCTTCTTCTTCTTCTTCTTCTTCTTCTTCTTCTTCTTCTTCTTCTTCTTCCTTCTTCTTCTTCTTCTTCTTCTTCTTCTTCTGCTTCTTCTGCACTTCAGTGAGTCCAGAGAGTGCACTGGCACCACTGGGGATGCCCTGCACTGAGTCCAGAGAGTGCACTGGCACCACTGGGGATGCAGTGCAGTGAGTCCAGAGAGTGCACTGGCACCACTTGGGATTCAATGCAGTTAGTCCAGAGAATGCACTGGCACCACTGGGGATGCAGTGCAGTGAGTCCAGAGAGTGCACTTGCACCACTGGGGATGCAGTGCAGTGAATCCAGAGAGTGCACTGGCACCACTGGGGATGCAGTGCAGTGAGTCCAGACAGTGCACTGGCAACACTAGGGATGCATTGCATTGAGTCCAGAGAGTGCACTGGCACCACTGGCGATGCACTCCAGTGAGTCCAGAGAGTGCACTGGCACCACTGGGGATGCAGTGCAATGAATCCAGAGAGTGCACTGGCACCACTTGGGATGCAGTGCAGTGAGTCCAGTGAGTGCTCTGTCACCACTGGGGATGCAGTGCAGTGAATCCAGAGAGTGCACTGGCACCACTGGGCATGCAGTGCAGTGAGCCCAGAGAGTGCACTGGCACCACTGGGGATGCAGTGCAGTGAATCCAG
>NW_028153832.1:0-110825 GCF_964211835.1 Anser anser
GGGGATTTTCCCCCGAAACCCGCTGCTTGGGACCCCAATTAGGGACCCCCCCGAAAAAAAAACCAAAGTTTGGGAAATTTCCCCCAAAACTTGTGGTGTGCCTGTAGGATTCCCCCCCCAGACCCCAAATTTTGGGTGAAAATCCCCCAAATCCCTCCCCGTGATGTCACTTTTGGGACCCCCCCCCAAAAGACCCCCAAATTTGGGGGGGAATCCCCCAAAGCTGCTATTTGTGCCCCCCCCCCCCCATTTTGGGGTGAAATCCCCCCGAAGCTGCTGCTGGGACACCTCAAAACCCCAAATTTGGGGAAAACTCCCCAAACCCATTTGTGACCCCAGTTACCCCCCCCCAAAAAAAACCAACCCTTATTTTGGGGAGAAATCCCCCAAAACCCGCAGTTTTGCCCCCCCCCCTTAAAATTTAGAGGAAAATCCCCTAAAAAAAATACATTTCTTACCCCTGCGCCCCCCCCGACCCCAAATTTTGGGGCAAATCCCCTGAATCCCGCTGTTTGGGACCCCCCCCACACCCTAAACGATTTGGGGGGGGCATTTTGGGGCCCCCCCCTTACCTTAAACACCCTGGGGGGTGCATTTTGAGCCCCCCCCCGCACCCTAAATCATTGGGGGGGCATTTTGGGGTCCCCTAAAAAAAATCCCCTAAAAAAAAATACATTTCTTACCCCTGCGCCCCCCCCGACCCCAAATTTTGGGGGAAATCCCCTAAATCCCGCTGTTTGGGACCCCCCCCCCCAAACGATTTGGGGGGGGGGCATTTTGGGGCCCCCCCTTACCTTTAGGGCCTTGGGGGGGGGCATTGTAGGGCCCCTCCCACCCCAAATGATTTGGGGGGGGCATTTTTAGCCCCCCCGGCACCCGAAATCATTGGGAGGGGGCATTTTGGGGTTCCCCCTGACCCTAAATGACTTGGGGGGGGGCATTTGAGTCCTCAAATGAGCCCCCCCAAAAAAGAATTTAGGGAAATCCCCCCCTCCCCAAAAAAAAAGCCCCAAAATCCAGGGAAAATGCCCCAAAATCCGGGGAAACGGCCCCAAAAGCTGCTGCTTGTGACACAAAGGGGGGGGGCACGGGGACACCCCCTTAAAAAAAAACAAACTTTTTTGGGGGAAATCGCCCAAAACCTGCACTTTGTTACCCACGTTTGAGACCCCCCACCCCCACTGAAACCCCCCAAATTTGGGGAAATCCCCCCAAAAGTCCCAAAATCTGGGGAAATTCCCCCAAAACCGCTGCTTGCGACCCCGTTTTGGGGCCCCTCCTCAAAGAAAACACTAAGTTTGGGGAAATTTCCTCAAAAATCCTCAAATTTGGGGATTTTCCCCCGAAACCCGCTGCTTGTGACCCCAATTAGGGACCCCCCCGAAAAAAAAACCAAATTTGGGAAATTTCCCCCAAAACCGCTGCTTGTGGTGTGCCTGTAGGATTCCCCCCCCAGACCCCAAATTTTGGGTGAAAATCCCCCAAAATCCCTCCCCGTGAGGTCACTTTTAGGACCCCCCCCCCCCGAGACCCCAAAATTTGGGGGGGAATCCCCCAAAGCTGCTATTTGTGCCCCCCCCCCCCATTTTGGGGTGAAATCCCCCCGAAGCTGCTGCTGGGACCCCTCAAAACCCCAAATTTGGGGAAAACTCCCCCAAACCCATTTGTGACCCCAGTTACCCCCCCCCCCCAAAAAACCAACCCTTATTTTGGGGAGAAATCCCCCAAAACCCGCAGTTTTGCCCCCCCCCCTTAAAATTTGGGGGAAAATCCCCTAAAAAAATACATTTCTTACCCCTGCGCCCCCCCGACCCCAAATTTTGGGGGAAATCCCCTAAATCCCGCTGTTTGGGACCCCCCCACACCCTAAACGATTTGGGGGGGGGCATTTTGGGGCCCCCCCTCACCCTAAATCATTGGGGGGGGGCATTTTGGGGTCCCCCCCCCACCCAAATGCCTCGTTCTCCCGGGGGGGCCCCCCCCACTTCTGCCCCCCCCCCCGCCTGTACATAAACGCCGCTCCCTCCCTGACCCCAAAGCCCCAAAATCCGGGGAAACGGCCTCAAAATCCGGGGAAACGGCCCCAAAAGCTGCTGCTTGTGACCCGTTTTGGGACACCCCCCCCCCCCCGAAAAAAACCACTAAAATTTCAGGGAATTCCCCCCAAAAACCTCTTCCCCCCCCCCTCCAATCAGGGACCCCCCAAAAGCCCCGAATTTGGGGGAAATGCCCCCAAAAAGCTGCTGCTTGTGACGCAAAGGGGGGGGCGCACTGGGACACCCCCCAAAAAGAAAAAAACAAAAACTTTTGGGGGAAATCCCCCAAAACCTGCACTTTGTTACCCACGTTTGAGACCCCCCCACACCGAAACCCCCCCAATTTGGGGAAATCTCCCCAAAAGTCCCAAAATTGGGGGAAATTCCCCCAAAACCGCTGCTTGTGACCCCGTTTCGGGGACCCCCCCCTCAGCAAAACTCCCTTAACACCCGGGGGGGGTATTTTAGCCCCAAAATAGGGGGCCATATGTGAGCCCTCCCCCCCCCCAAAAAAGAACCAGAAGGGGGGCACCAAATGAGCGCCCCCCCCAATAAGGGGGGGAGAGTCCTCAAATGAGCCCCCCCAAAAAAGAATTTAGGTAAATCCCCCCCCCCCAAAAAAAAAAGCCCCAAAATCCAGGGAAACGGCCCCAAAATCCGGGGCACGGCCCCAAAATCCGGGGAAACGGCCCCAAAAGCTGCTGCTTGTGACCCGTTTTGGGACCCCACACCCCCCCCGAAAAAAACACTAAAATTTCAGGGAATTCCCCCCAAAAACCTCTTCCCCCCCCCCCCCCTCCAATCAGGGACCCACCAAAAGCCCCGAATTTGGGGGAAATGCCCCAAAAAGCTGCTGCTTGTGACGCTGGGGGGGGGGGGGGGGGCACGGGGACACCCCCTTAAAAAAAACCAAACTTTTTGGGGGGAAATCGCCCAAAACCTGCACTTTGTTACCCACGTTTGAGACCCCCCCCCCCCACTGAAACCCCTCCAATTTGGGGAAATCCCCCCAAAAGTCCCAAAATCGAGGGAAATTCCCCCAAAACCGCTGCTTGCGACCCCGTTTTGGGGCCCCCTCCTCAAAGAAAACACTAAGTTTGGGGAAATTTCCTCAAAAATCCTCAAATTTGGGGATTTTCCCGGAAAATCAGGTCCGGAACCCTGAAGTGTTGTTAGTTAATGGGCTGATATCTGACGTCAGCCAAAGGCAGAGAGGAATCCCTGAGGCACTGGAAAATGTAAAGGCTGAACATGCTTGTTCTTTTAGGCACTGAGCTGCACAGGAATACACAGGGTCACTTGCTGCTGACACATTCACTCTGGTCTTGGATGGTTTGTCAGGAATTCCTTGTACAGGAGGCTCGTAGTAGGCCAGGATATCCTGACCTTGCTCCACAGCAAGAGCTACAACGTCAGTCTCAGAAGTGCTGTAGAAAATCTGCAGCTGACCAAATCTTCCCTCACTAAAAGACATTATAATAAAATAAAGTTCTGTTAGTTGACAAAGGATGTCTAATATTCTACATGTTTCTGGGTTAATAATAGAAGTGAACAAAATCAACTGACCCTTTCTGAATTGCTGAAAAATTCCAAATAACACATCAAAATGCATTCCCTTTGAAACTAGTACCAGAATAACTGAGTTATCTTATTTTTTTGTGGATAGCAAGTTTGATTATTTATAGCTTAGGTAGTAGTCTGTTAAGAATGCATATTTGTAAACATTTGGTTCTAGGAGTTAACTTAGTCTTCTTCAGGACTTGGCAGCTCTCCTTACTTGCAAGGAAGAAAAAGCCGGTGACACCCAGACTTATCATCCTTCCTCTAGGATCACATGCATAAAACCTGTTTTCCTTCTCTTATTTTCATCCTGTAAGGGCTGGCCATTTTGTCCTCCTGTTCAAATCACAGGAACAGGCTACCATGCAGGTTTAAATGATTTGATGATTAAACGGACAAAATGAATAGTACACTGTGTACGCTGAGTTTACATTGTGCATTTCAATGTATACTACGTTTAAGTAATTTATGTAATACACAGACATCTACTTCAAAAACAATGTGTTTGAAATGAAAATACATTGAGATGGCAGATCAAAGAATTGATGCACATATTTTTATGAGAGGAGCATGAAATTTGACATTATAGTGGAAACAAAAGTGAAGAATAAATAGTAATTACAAATAAAGCAAACATTATACAAACCTTCGCCTGACTGTTATGTTTGCCAGCAAATTTCTTTCTAGTGGCTCCTGAACTCGATATAAGGATTGATGAAAGAAAACTGTGCCATAAGGATTATCATTGGCAGGTATTATAATACTTGCCACGCCATCTAACCCAATAGCACCACCATTGGAGGCCTGAGTTAATTCTACACGGACAATCTCAAAGAGAAGAAAAGAAAAAGAAGTAATGCAGCTAGACAATTTGTGGTTTTTCTAACAATAATTACAAGCAAAGTATAACATGAAATTATAGCACCTTCCTGCCGGAACATTTCTTGTTTTCCATCATACATATTTCTAGAACAAGTCAAAATTAATACCATCTTCAAGGAAGATGTAAGTGCTTGACTTACTTCTTCTATTTCTGGAACATCATCAGCCAGGATTTCCAATAGTAGCATCTGAAAGGCTTCCCCAGGGGCAAAAGTAATATTGCCTGAGGCAACCTGCAAGTCCTCATCAGCAGGGTGTCCACCAATGGTAGCAACCCACTCAACAGTAACGTTACCAAGTGTCCCAGCATTGCGGATTACTGGCAGATTTATGGGTACTGATCCAGATTCAGGCTCCTCCACAGTAAATTCGGTCATCTGGAACACTGAAGTGCAGCACAAAGAGGTGTATTTCATTAACAGTAATATTTAAAATAAAAACACCATCCTAGTTACTGAATTATATATTTTATTTCACTTGATTGCATTCATTTGCACAATTAAAAAAATGTTAATCAGGTTTAAACTTCAAATTGAACTTTCAGTATCATTTTATCTGCAAATAAAATTGGCATGAAAATTCAGCCCCCACCCAAGAGTTTATTCCAACGTATCCATTGTTCAAGGCTAGCCATGATCTAAGTTTTTAGAAGACGGTCAGAAGGTAATTTTTCCCAGTGAGGAAATTTTTTATCATTTTTTATGTCACGTATGGAAAAAATGTGTCAACATATTCCATCTAAATTGTTTCAAATATAAGTCTTTCTTGTATAAAATCTTTAGTTGTTAAGAATGAAGTTAATGAATTATCCATGTGGAATTATTTACTTTTGTCAATTTCCTTTACATTTTGCTGATAAAATGGAATAACTGAAATAAAGTAGGGTACTAAAGGGAGAAAGAGTAAGTCAAATAAAATGGCTGGAAAACATACACCAGAAATACTGAAATAGAAAAAATAAATAGAAAAGATAAATTTCTAAAATGTCATTAAATTTTTGAAATTACCATTTTTTTCTCAAAACCTGTGTAATGAAACTATTTTTGGAAAGTGTCCACAATCCATTTTGCTGATAATGATAGAAAGAAGAAAAACTACAATAACTAACAACCAGAACATACAAGAATGCAATTTAAGTCATATTTGTACTTTCCAATTTCCCCAGATATTTAAACCTGCTTTGCCTGATTATTTTGTAAAACAATGACACTGCACTATCTAAACAGGTTTTGGCATGTAAACTTAAGCTTCAAGCTATTGCAGAAATGCAACATTTAGAATAGATAAAAAAATACAAATTAAATTAAAATCCATCCCCATTAGGAGACTCCAAAATCCACCTTCGTCTCACAAAATCTTGATATATAAGTTGACTGAATGCTTCAATTTCGCTATATAAGGGCACCATTTGCCCTTACTTACACGTTTTAATTTAGTTTATCTTATTTTGTCCTTTACTGTGTTCATCCAGACTTCCCTTTTTGTATTCTGAAAATTTTTATTCCATTGCCCAGTAATAACTCACCCACAAATCAGCAGATTGCTACTGGACAAGAGAAAATATGCAAATAAGACTCATTTACCAAAGGATCCAAACGGGTCATCAGAAGCCTCAATGGTTATGACTGCCCTCATCAAAGATCCAAGCAAGGCTCCTCCTGTCGTTTGATTCAGCAGCTGAACATAAAAGGACTCCTCAACTTCAGGATTGATATCATTAATTATATAAATTGGCACAGCTTTACTTGTTTCTCCTTCTAGTAAGACAACATCTGATGAGGCTACACTGTAGTCCTCACCTAGATTTGTACATGAAAAAATAACAAAACAATCAAAACACAGAAGAATATTAAGGCATTCTGGTTCATTATGAAACATCACTAATGTTTATCAGCACTAATATTTATCTGTTCTTTTTGCATTCCCTTGTGTTCATATGTTGGTGTGTTTTTTTGTGTTTTTTTTTTCTTTATCTTCATACCCAGAAAATACAATTGTTTATTTCCTAGTGCCTTTTAGATATCTGGATGGATGAAAATAAATCTCATCTTGGCCAAAACAGAGTTTACACTGTCAGTCCAAGAAGCAATTACAAAAGGTCCATTATTATCTTCCATTGAGAAGATCACACAACTGTGACATTTCTATATTTGATTTCTGATAGTTGTCTGGCTTTCCAAGAGATAAAATGAAACAGAAGTACCTTTTTCAAAGGAGATTTTACTAAAGGACATAAGGTCACTCCTTCCCTCGTGGAGCTTTTCAGGGATCACCTGAGAGCTTTACCTTTCATTTGCAAAGTAAAAGTCTTCTTGAATTGTGCTTAACATTTGTCTGTTTCACAGAGGAGTCACCAGCTCTCAATTTCCCTCCAAGAAACTCAAATAAGCCATGTATGGTAGGTTGAAATATGTACAAAGGACTAAGTACTAGCTATATATACTACTACAGGATTTTTTATTTTATTTTATTTTTTTGAGAAAGTGAGTGGCCACCAGGGAAACAAACAGCCAATTCCTTTCCTTAGTTTTCTTGCTAGATTCTTCAGTGATGATATCTCTGAGTTTTTTTAAATTTGATGTAAGGTCTCTTCTATAGGACCTGAATTCCTGTCTCCTAAGTACACTCAGTAAGTATCTCACACTTTGGTATTTTTTCTACTTGTTTTACTAGACTGCATTCAATACACACTTGCTTGCTTTGGTTACTCGAAGCATACAGTATGCTCTTTCTGGTTTAACACAGAATGTGTGTTTCTGCTATTTTGATTTCTTACCAGCTGTTGCAGTTATTGGCATAGCTTTGAATTTCACAGAAACATCTGCAAAAATTCCCCCAGTTCTGGTCACGTTAATGATTGGTCCAACATAATTTTCAGCAACTCGCACAGCTGAAGCTGAAAGCTGAAGTGTTCCAAAAGCATCATCATTGGCATTGATAATTACATGAGCTATAGTCTCACCCACTGATCCAAGACGAGGAGAATTTACAACTGAAATATAAAAAAAACCTCTTAGAGCAAGCCTGAAATGCCTCCTATATATGGCTATACTGTTCATATACATACACCTGAGTTTAGTGGATGGCCACTACTAGCTTTCAATAAAATTTTCATTTTAGATTTGGACAAAATATAACTACAAACTGCACAAGCATATTTTTGATGTTTGAATTATATTATGTCAGAAAATCCACATTCTTACTAACTTATTATTCTACCCTGCTGTGGAGCATACAAAACACCAGTTCTTTGAAGAGGTGAGGTACTAGCAAAATTACTTATTTATTTGTCCATAGGACAATAGAATTTTACACTAGCAATGATGAACTATAAGTAACCTTTCAGTTTCCCAGTAGAATTTTTTGTAGTGTTTCCCTTAAAAATCAAGATTAATGTGGGAGAGTCATGGGGGAGAGGGAAGGGAAATTAGGCATGCCAAGAAGCTCTTAAGCATAAATAAGGCTGTAATGACCTGAATTTATCTGATCGGGCAAACATCCTCTACGCTAAAAAGCCAGCATGAAGCTGCAATTCTACACCACTTAATGTTTAAAAGGCTTTTTTCGCTTTCAGTAAGTGCAACTAGCTTATTTCCTATCATTGTGCTTTACAGAAACAACAGGTGAGCAGGTATTAGCACACAAAACCAATACAGTAATACAGTTGGCCTAAAACACCTGGGATAAAGCAGATGCAGAAGGGAGAAAGAAATGTCCACCCCTGACAAAATTTTGTGGTAAAGGAAATATATGCTGACACACAGAATCTTCATACTTAATGTGAGATACTCTGACATATAACTTACAGGATTCTTAACTATACAGAGTTAGGCAGAGGTAAAATTTTACTGTAATTTCAATTGCTGCATTTTATCCTATTAAATATAAATATTAGCCTACATATTTAAGCTTTGGGTTTACATATGAAAGACACTTACTTGGCCGATCCTGTACTTTGTCGATCAAAACAGTATTGTTTAGCTCCACAAAAACAGATTCTGACCTCTCAGGATCATAATCATCCAAAATAGGCAAAGATATTGTGGCTTCGCTTTCATTGGCTGCGAAGATCACATAACCAGTAATGGGTATATAATCTTCTCCTTGTATTGCTCTAACAACATCAGGTGGAAGAAAGGGTGACTTTTCATCATCACCTAAAGTTCTGTATGTAACCACTACTGTACCAAGAAGACCACCAAGCCTTACTATTGTCAGGGAGATATTTTTTGTTTCTTCCTCAACTTTTATTGGTCTGTTTCTCTCAGAAAAGATGAACAGTCCATATGGATCATCATTAGCTAAAACTGTTAATGTTGCATTAGTGTGATTTCCAAGACGACCACCGGACACATTGATGATCAAAACTGAAAACACCTGATCCAGTTCAGGCACGTTGTCAGGAGAAACTTGTATGGTAATATTTGCTCTCACTTGGCCAACATCAAATGTTACATTCCCATATGCAGAGACCAGGTCTTCTGTAAGATCACAGACTATGACCCAATACAGAGTCACCTCAGACAGGGCCCCATGAGTTCTCACAACCTAAGTGGAAAACACAAAGATTTATGTATTTCTTTGTACTATAAGAAAGAAGAACATAAAAGTGTAAAATGGCATACAGCAAAGTCACAGAATCACAGAATATCCTGAGTTACAAAAGATCCACAGGGATTATCAGGTCCAACACCTGACTCCACACAGGACCACCCAAAATCAAATCGCATGTCTGACAGAGTAGTCCAAATGCTTCTTGAACTCTGGCAGCTCAGTGCTGTGACCATGTCCCTGGGGAGCCTGTCCCAGTGCCCGACCACCTCTGGGTGCAGAACCTTTCCCTAACCCCCAGCCTGACCCTCCCCTGTCCCAGCCCCATGCCGTTCCCTCGGGTCCTGTCGCTGTCCCCAGAGAGCAGAGCTCAGCGCCTGCCCCTCCGCTCCCCTCGTGAGGGAGCTGCAGGCCGCCATGAGACCTGCCCTCGGCCTGCTCTGCTCTGGGCTGAACAAACCCAGGGACCTCAGCCGCTCCTCATACTTCTTGCCCTCTAGACCCTTCACCACCATAGTAGCCCTCCTTTGGATGCTCTCTAATAGTTTATGTCCTTCATATATTGTAGCACACACAGTGCTAGAGGTGAGGCTTCACCAGCACAGAGCAGAGCAGGACAATCCCTTCCCTTGACCATCCAGCATTGCTGTGCCTTATGCTCCAGAACACAGTTGACCATTTTGGCTGCTAAGGCACACTGCTGGTTCATATTTCTCTTGCTGTCAAGCAAAACCCCCAGATCCCTTTCCATGGGGCTGCTCTTCAGCCTCTTGTCCCCAGGCCTGTCCGTACAGCCAGCATTGCCCCTTGCCAGGTGCAGAATCCAGCACTTCCTCGTTTAACTTAATTCCAGTCAACTGTGACCTCTCCAGACTCCAAGACTATTGAAAAATTATTGAGAGAGGTCTTGCAATGACATCAGCCAGCTCTTTCTGTACTTTGGGATTAATCCCACTGGACCCCATAGACTTATATGCATCCAGCTGGAGCAGCAAATCCTGCACAAGTTCAAAGTTGGCTGGGAGTTTATCATCATCACAGTCCTGAAATTCAGAGCTTTGGGTGTCCCCGAGCCCATCATTGGTGTTAAAGACAGAGGCAAAGAAGGCATTAACCTCTGCTTTATTGGCGTACTTATTTGTGAGGTTACCAACCTCAACAAGTAATGGATCAATGTTTTCTCTGCTCCTCCTTTTGCTGTTAGCATACTTTAAAAAAAGCACTTTTTGTTGTCCCCACAGTACTGGCCAGCTTCAACTCTGAGTGAACATCACCTCTGTAGTCCTTGTTCAACTGACCTTGCTTCCAATGCCCACAGATTTTCCTTTTTCGCCTAAATTCTAGAATAAGATCCCTGCTCAGCCAAGCTGGCCTTCTGCCCAGCTTGCTCAACTTCTGACTCTTTGGAATTGCCTGTTCCTGTGCTCTTAAGAGGTGTTACTTAACTAACCAGCACTGATGGACTCCAATACCTTCAAAAGCAGGTTCCAAGGGGACCTCACAAACTAGTTCACTGAGTAGTCTGAAGTCTGCTGTCTCCATAGCTAGGGCTGAACTTTTGCTGGCAGTTTTCCTCCTATTACCAAAGATTTTAAACTCAGCCATCTCATGGTCACTATGGCCAGGACAGCCTCCAATCACCACTTCACCCACAAGACCCTCACTGTTTACAAGCAACAAATCTGGAGGGCACCTTTCTTAGTCAGCTTCCAGAGTAACTGTACCAACAAGTTATTGTTAACGTGCCTCAGGAATTTCCAGTACCTGTTTGTATTGGCTGTATGGTATTCCCAGCTAACATCTGGGAAGTTGAAGTCACCCACAGGGACAAGGGCAGATGACCTAGAGATATCCCTTAGTTCATTATAGAATAATTTGGCAATGTTGTCCTCCTGGCTGGGTGGTCTATAGCAGACTCCCACAACAACTTCATCTTATTGTTATAACTTATTTCCATGTCCCTTAATCCTTACCCGGAGGATCTTAAGCATGTCATTGCCAACTGCAAGCTGCACACAATCCAGCCCCTCCATTATATACAGTGCAAAGTCATTGACATGATGAGTTAAAAATAAACTAATTTTAAAAACAGTGTAATCTTTATCATCTTAGCTTTGCTGTATTTGTTGTGTCATCAGCACTTACTTTAAAATATTCATACCTCAAATGTAAACAAGTAGAAGTAAATTTAAACTTATATAAAACATTTTAGTTTTAAGCTGAAAGATACACTTTAGAAAGTGAAGTATAAAATGTCAAGACAAATGTACATGATAAAGTTAAGTTAAAATGCTGTAGACCTATTATAAAAATATTGCAGAATGCTCTGTAAAATAGACATAAAAGAGGATTGCATAGCAATATGAGACCCAAAACTTTCTAACCTGCAACATAATATTGCTATCTCCATCTTCAGGCTCAGTTCCATTTACCGAGAGTGACTCAGTACTGAACTCAAAGACGCCATGAGCATCATCAGAAGCCTCAATAGTCACAACGATGTGGGATGCAATTCCCAAGCTGGCTGTAAGTGCAAGTGCCAAAATGAGTTATTTTTTTATACCATCTTTTCTTAAAAGCTAAGGAAGTTTGTTACAAAAAGCACACAGAAAAGCATAACTGGAATATTTCTGCTGTTTTGCATTTTGTGGTGTGTTTTTTTTTTTTGTTTTAAATGTGGAATAATTATCCACATGGATAAGGAACTCACTTTCAATAATGCAGTCCTGGCAGCCCTTCTATGGAACAACACTCCAAAGCAACATATAAAATGCAAATATTTTAAGAGAGGATCAAAAATAAAATTACTTGTCTAATTAAGGAAAATGAACTAGAATTTAGGGTAGGGGAGAGTTACGTGGTAAAACACAGTGTAAGCAGTGCAGACAGGACAAAAGCAGGTACTATTTTAACTGAAGCTGGAACAAAGAAAAAGCTAGTCCAGGAAATTCTACTACTGTAATGATCATCTTGTGTGAGATAACTTGCTGCTTAGAAAGAGAAAGAGCCTGGCATTTTAAAAAAAATCTGGAAACACAGAAGAGGAAACAACACTTCCCAGGAAGTTCCAAAAAGTGGTTAAACCACAGACTTACTCTCAGGTTCAAACTGAACTCCTTTGTATTTTCAAATAAAACAGAAAATCAGGCTGTCACTGTGGAATAAATTATTTGATTTCGATAATGGGTGCTAACACAATATTTTCAGGTCTCTAGGGTTTAATTCAAAATCCGCCATCATTAGCGTTTCCCTCATAGTAGGTGCTTTTGTTTTCATCTTATTTCTGCATATTGTATGTTTTTAATTTTCTCAAGATTAAATTATCTTTGTTTTCTGTATGTTGTGACAAAAATAGACTTCAAAAATGAAAAATAATCAAAGCATTCTTTTAGAAAAAAAAGAGCTAACACCACTTTTTATTAAGAGTATTTTTGAGATGCAGAGATCAAAGCATAAAGCAAGTGGCAAAAGAAAGTATCAAAACACACAGTCAGGTAATTTTTAAATTACCTTAAATTTAAAAAGTTTCTCTCCTCTTTGCTCTCCAGAAAATTTTACAAAATTTACAAACAAAGCTAATTTTTCTAACTACTTCTGGAATAACTACATTGTGTTCTATAAAAATACAGCTTTGAAGATAGAGAAGCTGTTATTTTCTGTATTACGGTTAGTATTGACTGTTGTTGAAATTAAGCCTTTTTTAAAATGGGAAAGAATGTTTTGACAGGACTCTATGATATATCTCAAACCACAAGCAAAATAACACTATGATAAACTGTGTCAGTAGTGTAGTTCATGAGGGATATTACAGTTAGCATAAAGAAATAAAGATTAATCCAAAATGCTTACCATGCTGATGGACAGTTGGAAGGAAGAAATCCATGTTCCCATCACCACTACCACTGCCATCATTTCTAAAGAGCTCAGCAACTTTAAGATGACAGACATACAGATATATACACATATATACATTTATAAATCAGAGCGCAAGCAAAGAGAAATTTAAACTATTCTGGACAACAGGAAAAAAAGAGGGAAGCACTCTAGGAAGGTATCAACTTTGCTTCTGAAAGTGTACAGGAGTTCTAATAAAGACTGAAATATTTACATATGCCACCTCTTACTTAATTTATGACATTGGAAATAGCAATGGGAAGTCAGAATGAAAGAAAACACATACACATAGTTTATCTTTCCTCTCTTTCCCTCTTTGTGTCCCCATTTTGTATTTCCCCTTTCTCACTCCTAACTGAGGCTTGTCATGGAGGAATCTAAATTGAAAAAAAAAAAAAAAAAAAGGTAGGGGAGACGATAAAGTCCCTCAAGCTCCTTATTCTAATATTTTCTCACAAAGTGAAAATGTTGGGAAAATCTGCAGAAAACTTAACTAATGGGGACTTCATAAGCTTTGTGTTTGTGTTGGAAAGGCCAAAAAGAAGGCTCATTTTAAAAAGGCTATATAGTTACTGGATTACTAAAGTTAGTTGTAAATTTTCTGTCACAACAATTTGAAAGAGAAAAGTTTGACTCCTTTTAACAAAACAACTATTCAACCAAAAAGACAAAATACGTGAAAAGTCTCAAGACTTTACCAAAAGAATCACTGAGACCATGTTGCACCATAGACACATACAATCATAGCAGAGAGCTGGATTAATTCAAGGAAATCTGATACATCCTCCCAGAAGGGACCACACTTGCAATTTCCGAATTGTTTAAAAAAATAACATCAGTTTAAAAAAAAAAATCAATTTATGGCTGTCAGTGTTTCTAATTACTTTTCCCTCCAACAAGCTTTACAATCTCCGTTAAAATTTTTCTCAAATGGAAAAAAAAATCTGTAAGGTATTCAGGGGTTTATGTGGCAGCACCACTATGCTTTGCCGTCCCTTCAGACTAGCCCTTCAAACCAATAATTCTTTCAAGTGTTTGTCTTGTTCTTACAGACAGTTATCTACGAGCTACCTCTGCAGCTACAGCTCAGCAAACTCCCTATGGCCCTCAACATCCACAGCCTATTACTGCTATAATCCATTTGACCTATGTATTGCAGTTCTTCTGATTTCACTCATGTGGAAGAAAAAACAAAACAAAACAAAACAAAACCAAAACAAACAAACAAAAACACAACACTTTGACTGTTTAGCCTTAAATATTTTATAAATATTCCATATTTTTGAAATGCAACATATTGCTAATATATTTTTGCATTATTTTAGTTCTCATTACCAACCATGAAGTTATACAAAGTGAAAAGCAGCAATTGCCTTTAGATGACCTAACAGATGGCAGTGATACACTTTCCCTAATACATGGTAATAATATACTTGCTATGGGATCTGGTTGTTTCCACCAAGGATTAAGAAAAGAACTGAGGAACAGTTCTTCCCTACGAAAAAAGACAGCTGTATGGGGGTGGGGATGTAGAGGTGCTTTTTGTTTGTTTTCAGAAATAACATAGAAAATAATGCCAAGAAAGACAAGATTTTTATGAACGAGTAGAGGTCATGAAAATACAACTAAGGGACTGATATATGTGCCTTACCTCCTCCCTCTGGGTTCAACAGCTCCACTTTAAACGTTTTTTCTAATTCAGGAATAGTATTATCAGTGATGTTAACAGTAATGTACTTGTATCTTTCTCCTGGCTGAAATTCCAGTGTACCCACAACAGCCTGCAATATAAGAGCTCTTCATATTTTTGTTCAAGTCTAATGTTTTCATCCATGTAAAAAAAAGAAACAGAACCTTCATTTTGTCTTTTTCAAAACATCTACTTTTCCTCACTTAAGCTTTAAAAAAAAATCTGAAAAATCTGTTTTACAAAAGAAAAAAAAAAAGAAGAAGACATCTAAGTTGACATACTGGTGAGCATCTGCATTCATGTACATTTTTCTTATTTTTCTGCACAAATGATCAGTTGGACAAGCAAGTGCAGATACATGCAGGTTATTTTGCTAGGCATATACAAATCCCAGTATGTACAAGCATAATGTTAACCTGTACATGCACTTGAATAATATGGTCTGTAACAACAGCAAAACTCACAAATTGCTACACTGAAAACTCTGTTAAGAAAAAAAAAAAAAGTTCAAAACCAGAGGCTTTTCCTAGACAATGCAACTTACTGCAGAGAAAAGAATGGAGAAGTCACATGATGTATATTTTTAAGTGAATATTACATATCCATTTGCCACATCACCTTGTAAAGTAGTCTTTCTGTGAAAGAATCATAGCTGGGCTAGAGCAGTCAAACCGAAAGCTATCTCCACGATAAATAACTCTAATTAATTCCAAAACAATTATACCACCTTGGCAGTTGCCATACCTGATAATCTTTGGGACTGAAAGCTGTGACTGGCACTGTTCTGTATTCCACCAGAACTGTTCCAAGAAGGCCTTGTGCACGAACTACCAGTAATCTGACGTGTCCAGCTTCTTCTTTAATAGTAATATGGGGCACAGAAGAGGCTGGAAGAATCATTTTATCACCTGGCTGAGGAGGTGGCCCCACAGAGAACTGGAGCAGACCTGGAAGACAAGAATTACTACTTACATGGCTTTTCATAACAAATTTTAAAGATGATAAACAATTTAAATAAAGTGATTGATAACATATCTTGTGATGGTTCTGAAATTAAAAACCACATATACCAGTATACCCTTAAGCCTCAATCACACTATTTCCAGAGATGTGCTGTGTGCCTTACCCTCTCTCACTGATATTCTTGTCAGTCTTGATAAAAGGCACAGCACAATAATAAAACCTTCTCTTCCCAAAAGAGCCTCACAGGCCACGGTTTTGCGTATTTACTGGTACAAGACATATGGAGAAATGACTCTCATTGTCAGGAATTCTCATTTGATGAAAAACCTGGACAGGATCAACTACATGCAGAGCCTTTATTTGCCCTCACAAGAGAATCATTGCTTGTTTGGGCAGGGAAGATTTGAGGCCTTTTTGTAAAATTATAAAAGAAAACTAATTCAGTATTCATTCATGTATATAAACAATGAATTAATTCAAGTTAGATAAAGTGGAATATATGAGATTGCTTCCTCAACTATTACAACCAAGCAAAGTTTTCATCTGACTGGAAAGAACTACACAATAATCTGAAACAAAGCTGTATAATTCCCATCATTGTTACCGTATGGGTGGTCACTGGCTTTGATGCTGATATCAGTAGTTTCCTTTTCTGGATCTATACTTGCTCCACTGGTAGGAGTTGAACCTAGTTTCCCATCTCCAGACACTGCAGAGACTAATGTCACACGGAAATATTCATTTAACTCCGGAATGTCATCATCAATAACATGCAAATTTAACACCTAGAGAAGGACCAAATCATGGAGAAATCAAACCATGCAACATTCTTTGATTAGTCAGTCAGCTGTATCTGCTGTATAGTTCTGAAAGCAAAGGACACTATTTTTGCTCTCCACATAAATTCAACTAATTTCTAAGATAACATTTTATGTCTAGAATATGCTTTCCAAAAACAATGCTTCCAAGCTACTGGAAATGGAAGGCATATTTTCTGAATTGTTTCAAACTACATAAATAAGTGATAATAAATACTTGTTTGGTTGGTTTTGTATATCTTCACAAAAGCAGAGTTTAATTTCCATGTACTGAACATGAAATATCTGATAAATTTTAAAATCTTTTTGAAATCATGCTTATGAAGAGACATTACAGTGATTAATCCAATTTAGAGAGCAAATAAATTGAGCTTATTATACCACCTGACACTTTGACCTGCAGATCATACGATTTACTAACATAACCTTGCTCTAAACACGCTAACACATTCACTTCAGAAAATTCCATCTTTCTTTATGTTTCGATATGGTCGGACAAACATATAGAAAACATTTAAGTAGCTGATCATATTTAGAGGCATGGTAATGAGTAGATTACAAATGTCAGTTGAAAGTCCCTTAGGATATCCCACCTGAAGAGCAGCTTGCTACCAGCCCGTTTCTTAGAGCCATGCACATTAGCTCCTCTGTATGTATGCAGTAAATTGGACCAGTAAGCTGTGTAGCAAGAGCCTACATCAGCCATTTTCTGCCACTAGATAGAGTAATGTGGGCCTCGTCTATGTTGCCATGCTAGAAAAGCTTTGGAAATTTCTGCTATATATGATTGTATGAAATGCAGTGATATCATTTCACAGAGAAATAAAGCTGAATGAACAAACTATTATAACATGAATGAACTATTTTCAGATACCACACGCTTTTGCCAGTCATCACATTATCCAGATTCACAGTTCTAGTGAAGTCACTGGGATCCCTGCAAATGACTTCAGCGAATTTGAGTCCACATTGACTTCTGCAGCCTGATATAAGTGAAACTGAGGATGGTATTTTCTACTCACAATTCATCCTTATTATACAAACAATAATAGAAAGTGTATGTTGTTTCTACAGTACTGTGGTCCCGCACCACTTCTTCAAATAAATTTAACAATTCTGTGCTGTACATCAGGATTGAATTCATTGAAACAGATTATTTTTATTTCTATTTCTAGCACACGCTGTTTATTACCCCAGAATTTTAATCATAGGACAGCCCACGTTGGATGGGACATCAAAAGATGAAGTTCAATGTTTCATGGAAAAAAAAAAAATAGATGAAATAATCCAGCACCATGTTCAACTGCATCTTAAGCACCCCTGGTGATGGGAATTCTACCATAGAACCATACATTGGTTTGGGCTGGAAGGGACCTTAAAGCCCACCCAGCGCCACCCCCTGCCATGGGCAGGGACACCTCCCCCCAGCCCAGGCTGCCCTCAGCCCCATCCAGCCTGGCCTTGGGCTCTGCCAGGGATGGGGCAGCCGCAGCTCCTCTGGGCAGCCTGGGCCTGGGCCTCACCGCCCTCTGAGGGAAGAATTTCCTCCTTCGCCCCCTCCCTCGCCCTGCTGCCCACGCTGCTGTTGGTGCAGCCCAGGGTACGGGTGGCTTTCTGGGCTGCAAGCACACATTGCCGGCTCATGTCGAGCTTCTCATCAACCACCACGCCCAGGTCCTTCCCCCCCCAAGGGGTGCTCTCAGTGCTTTCTCTGCCCAGCCTGTGTTTGTGCTTGGGATTGCCCTGGCCCAGATGCTGAGGTCGGGACAACCCGACCCTGTCCCTAAGGAAGTCGTTCCAGTAGTTGTAAAAAATTTCAAGACAAAACCTCTCCCACTCTATCTTTGTACTCTTTGCCCTCTGTCTTCTCCTGTGGTTTCTTGAGAAGAGAGAGCCTCTGTCAACTCTGGAGCTGCCCTTTAGGTACTGTAATAATGGGATCAAAGTCCCCTTCTAAAGGGTGAAAAGATCTAACCCCTTGAGTCTTTCCTTAGAGGACAGGTTCTCCAGCTCTTTGATCATCTTTCTGGCCCTCTTTTGGACCTCCAGTCTGCCCACATAATTTTTTAATTGTGGGCCTCTGTAGCTTTGAATTCCTACTCTTCAGTGTATCCTGGTATCCTGGTATTTCTTTTTTCTTTTTCTTTTTTTTTTAAACTAATTCAGATAAGGAATTTCGTAAGACTTTTAGAAAGCTTTCTCAGAAGCAGCTAAAGCTTCCCTTATGTATCATTTCTCTTTCTCTCCCCCAACTCAGAGATGCAATTCTGATTACCAATTTCAGGTGTCTCTAAGGCCAGAATATTGAATAATTTCCTTATGTTCCAGTTGCTCGCACACTTTATGCAGAGGAATAGATTAAAGCAGACAGTAATCATTTCAGGGAGACTCAAAAACAGCTATTGTTACAAGAACACCTTTAATCTCCTGTTTCTGATTTTGAATTTAAAAGGAGACAGAACCTGGATAGCCTTGAGTGCAAGAACAGCAATGAATCTTACTATTGCCTATTTAATTGTTGTGGACATAAATTTGAGTTACAACACTCAGATCAAACCTGATCATTTTCCAATTTCGAAAGTACATGGACTATCTACACTTTTTAAAGTATATGTACACATACACATAAATACAGTTAATATTTTTTATGTATATGTACATATATCTAATATGTACATGCACACATGGTGACTTTTGAACTGACATATACACAGAGCTACAAATAACACTTTCTTGTTGTCAGGGATGGAAAAAAAGAAAGAAAGAAAATATATATATAACAAAAAAATAACAACATAAAATAACAAAATAAAAAATAATAATAAGAAAAGCCATGTGAAGTAAACACTCTCTAGTATGCAAACCAGCCAAGCACCCTCAGAAGGTATTTTCCAGGAGGTTTGTAAAGGACAGGATGAATTGTTAATAGGAAGGTAGGGTTTACCTCTGATCTCTGCCAAGGAACGAATGTGATAGTGCCACTGCTATTAGAAAAATCGGTAACAGAGTAATTAATGCCAGTGGAATCAACCTGTGAGATAATGTACTTTATATACACATAGTCTAGGGCTCCCCTTGTACGCTCCACAACACAGGATATAGTGGAACCTTCATCAGCAGTCTGGAAGAAAGCAAAAATTTGGAACGTTTATTACTGTCAAAGTAAATCAAGGCAATTTCATTAAATAACACGAAAATATTTAATGCCAGACAAATGTTCAAGTAAAAAATTGCTGTCATGTTACTTTCAGCTCTTTTGGAGTGTTAGGAAGCTGAAACTGACCTTGATGCCAATCAGAACAATCCTAGTGGAATCTGCAAAAGTCTGATGCCTCCCTGAGGACTATTAAGGTAACAAATAACAATACACTGCAGTTCGTCCTGGACACAACCCCTTTCCTAAAACTATGCGTCAGAGACAGAATCAATATGCTTGAAATGTACCTGTCGAAAGCAAATGAAACTATTGCTTTATAATAACGTCAATATTGTAATTTTCCTTAGCAATAATTTAAAGAAAGATTTGGATCAGCACTTTCTCTAACCAGACACACTATGGATAGAAATAAACTATACCATCATCATTCAGAAAAACAGATTTTTCTCTTCTACTGTCCTCCTTACAATTCTGTATCTTCACAGATAACATGACTTCTGCAGCGACAACGTCACGTCTCTGGAATGAAGCTTTAATTGGTACTGACCTTCTATTTTAGAAAATAACGTTCATAAAATTAACATAGAAAATAATTTTATCTGAAAGTTATTGGAAAGGTTAAAGCTATCTTATGCATTAGATAAATTTCAGGGCTGCTTTGTAAGAAAGCATAGATACTGTGTGTGACTTCAGCTGCCTAGTAGACAGATATGCACAGTTAAACTACTGGTAAAAAAATGCTGTGTTCCTGCATCACCACTAAGAGCTCTAATACTTCCCTGGTGAAATGGACATATGATAGGTGCAAAACAATTACCGTGCCATATAATTATTTTTTTTCTTCATGGTTGGCTGATGATCTGTGGCATCACAGCGTATCAGAGGTACTTGAACCTGAAGGAATCTATTATCATAGCATATGGTAGGCACACAATAAGCAAACTGAACCAAACTGAAAACTAGTATCACTCAGGCAAGACAGTTATTTTAAAAACATCATAAGCACTTTGATTAAAAAAGAATGTAATTAAAGCTCATAAGAGTTCCCAAATGAAAACTATATTAAATTTTTTTTTCCACAAAATAATCCAATACCAGTAGAGATAGCTATCATGTTATTCCCCCTTATAATTGATTAAAGAAGTAAAGAATGATTTATGTTTATTTCAAGCCTCCTCAAAAAGTAGCAAGTTTACACTCTGCATATAGAATGGATACCACTGAAAAAAGATTTCATCTGTTAAAACTAAAACAACAAAAAAAACCACTACTAAATCAACCAACTGACATCAAACATATGCAAATTATAACTTAGTTTATGACAGCAAATGAAGGTGGAAAAATCCATAACACTTTGTCATTGCATGATCTCTAGTAAAATTATCTCAAACACATCATGTGACACAGAAAACTAAAATAAAAATCTTTGCAATAATCCATTCTCAAAAAAAAACCAGAGAATTAAATCTTACATTTTAACTGGTAACTCAAATGTAACAGAAGTGAAGGTAAAATATTTTTCTAGAAAAAAAAAATTAAGCCTTAGTCTTCAGTTTATATAGTAAACTAAATTTTCTTAACCATTTTTTTGTTTAGTTTTTTAAAATTATATAGTAAATCCCAGTGGAACTGAGGTTGTATTAACAGAACATATGCATCTCCAAATCCTAGGAAAACTTTGCTTAACCACAAAAGCAAACACTGCAAAATCTAGGGTTTGTTCAGGTCACTTGGTCCTGCCATTTAGCTTTCTGTGCCTGAAATATCACCTACAATTTCCATTATGACCACCTTACCTCAGGGATACATGCTCCAGTGAAGCCAAATAAACCATTAGCATTATCACTTTTCTGTATTCTTAATCTTGCTGTGGTGTTTTCTTGTGAAATTCGAGCTCCACCACGCACAGAAATGAGCTTTAGTATGAATAATTCTTCTCCTTCTTCCTCTTTGTCATCCTTTGCAGACACGATGAATGATTTATTGGTCTCTCCTTGCCAATACTCCAAATACCCAGAGACAGGGTGGACATCACTTTTTGCAGGAGTTGCATGAAGTTCATAGATCTCTGCTCGTGTCAACTTACGCTCATAAAGCCTTACATCCTGCATTAACCCTGTGTACCTACTGCTGCCGTTGATTCCTGCTCCAATTCTTACTATTCCTGGACCTGAGAAGGAAATTATAATTTTTTCTCATGTTATTGTATTTGTATGAAACAGTCAGCAACTGACTACCTGTTTTTCTTAAAAACCAATGGTAAACTGTTCATTGTCCCTGGATGAGGAATCATATTGATCTTGAGATCCAAAATCAGGAGGTTCCTTGAGCCTCATCTCAATGTTACAGGTAAGTCCTCACAGGCCAAACAATTCCATCCTATGCTGTCCAAGTTTTTCATCCTATTAGTTCTAGCAGCACATTATCATCATCCCTCATTTTTATAAGTCTTAGAGACTTGAGGCTCCCTCTTTCCTCCACAGATTTTCAGAGCAGAACTGCAACCCCTTTTAGCCCTTGTTTTGCTGAACAAATCCTACTTTGTTTCCCTCTGCTAGGGCAGCTGATCCATTCTGATGATACTCATGATTACTGCATTAACCCTTCTGGACATCCATTTCATCCACCACACTGTAATTCCATGCAAATTCCAAACTCTTTTTACAACAGCATTTATATTTCTCTGTCTCCAAACTATAGGATCACAGCTGCCTCATATTCATTCCTACTCTATCCTATTCTGTGCCATGCTATGCTCTTGTGCTAAAACACACACATCAGCTGTTTTCAGTTGCCTTTCAGAAAACGAAAGAAAACAAACAAACAAAAAAAGCTGTGCTCTTCAGTGTATTGTCATACATATGACACTGAGTGGCAGTTGTAGAGATGAGCAACCACAGGAACTGATAAAAGTCCCAGGGCACAAAGTGGAGGATGCTGAGAAAAACTGGGCTGCTATGCACACCACTGTGTATTACCCAACATTCAACGGAGAGAGATGACATACTTGCCTTACTATTGCATTATCCCCAGACACACGCCATCCCCACTAATAAAGAAAATTTACAGCACAGACATATCCTTCTAGCAATAAAAGCATAATTGCATTTCACATATATTTGTTCTAGAAACCGAGGGAGGGAAAAAAAAAAACCCTCTCAGCCTCTCAGCTTAGCTACAGTACTGCAAGTGTGATGGAAATTACTAATTGCAGAAGTACTATTCTTTTTACAAATGGAAAATTTGATTTCTTAAACTTCAACCTGGAATTTTAAAAGCAGAAATAAAATAGTACACCATACAATTAATAGTCCTCTACTCTCACTCAACATCGCAGCAGTTTGAATTTTTTAGAACATTCACACAATTTCCATAGGCTTTCTGAAAATCCTCAAAGAATTCTTATCCATTCCTTTCAATTAACTTAACAGATATAATCATTTCAGTGTATTTCTTCCACCTTTGAAGTGGCTAGACTATGCATTTCAGAGCTTTATATATGGAGAAAAATAGCAAAGGCTCACCATCAAGAATTGCTTCTCCTTTTAGACTCTTCATTCCTCCCAGAACTAGAATTCCATCAACGTAAAATTCAATTATACTTTCATCCAGAGTAATCAGAACGTGAAGCCAAGTATTCTCATCCAGGTATTTCATGACTGATGTTTTAGCCATGTATGTCATATTGGACCCTAATGCTGTATAATGAAGCACTACAGAAACATGAGAATCATTTGTCTGAATTTTCACACCATAATATAAAGTCCCATTATCGTTATCCTTTTCAACTATATAGCCATCTGTACTGACATTAGGAATTAACCAAGCTGAAAATGTAAAATTGGTTACTGCATTATTTCCATTGTTATGGGTATTCAGGACCGATAATGCCAAATGCATCCTCTTTTCCACTGAAATACAGAGCGTCTGTTCCACTGTGATGGCGCCTCATGTGGGGCTGTGATTGTACTGAGCTTGGGAATGATCCAAGCAACAAGAAATCTACCATTGATGGCAGTCCAGCTTGGAAGGTACTAGACAGTATTTCCCAACCTAGTCGGACAACACCAAAGGTGCCTTGCTGTCTCCAGATGGTGAAGTCCGTAATATAGGAAAGGTCATCTTCAGAAAGAGTATCTTCCACTATCTCTCTGTCCTGGCTCTCTGGATCTATAACAAACACTCCAAAAGGGTCATCATTGAAAGGGATCATGACAGTTACAGTAGGACTGGTTTCAGATAACTGACCACCAGGACCAGGAGACCCACCTGCGTAATAGAAGTTAGAGTAAAAGTTAATGATTAAACAACACACTCAGAAAAAAGTTTCAAAGTACTTTTTTTTTTTTTTAATAAAACAAGTTTCTAAAAAAACCTCAAACCCTCCTTTAAGATCCTCTGGACTTATAGCAAATGATCTAACTTGAAAATTACATAGGTTAATTGTATTATTCTTAAAACACTGTGCTGATGTAATTTCAGTAGAAAACAAACCCACATGCTATTTTTCAGCTGTAAAACACACAGATGTCTTTCAGGTGAAACATGACAAGGTCCATCTTTTCTTAATTAGCCAATAAGGTAGGTTACCTTTGATTCGTTTGATAAGCATGGGGGCCAAATTCAATTCTTGTATTGCTCAAAGACTTACAGGAATAGAGAATGGCAAAATCTTGCCTGTTGCCTCTGATACAGAAGTACATACACCTTGCAGAAACAGTAACCAGTTGTGTGTTAAAACTGCTGCCCAGTCCTGGTGTTAGTCATCTATCTTTGCACAGTAAGAATTCATGATATGAAGATCATGTTGTGAATGGAGAATCTCCGTGTTCAAAGTGTACAGTGATCTACCTGTTATAAGCAGGAAATCTTTTGTACATCCGTATGGACTTCACTTACAGGAAAGGCCAACACACATTTTCACTTGTATCAGAGCACAGAAGACCATGAATAGTACTAAAGTGGAATTAATCCAGATTAGGAAATGTGTCCAGTAGCAATTTAAAGTTGTAATTTAAGTCATGTGAAGTGGTAACTACAAGTATTTTACCTCCTCTAGGGAAACAAACAAACAAAAAAGCAACCTCTATTATGGTAGACACACATAACCTTTAATACCTTTGTTATTTCTTTGTTAGTATCTTTGTTTTATATTTTGTGCATGGAGATCTATGTATCTGAAATTCAGAACTCTTGGTTTTTGAAATGAAACTTCTGAACTTTAAGAAGTCTAATTTCAAAAACCAAGAGGCATCCCTTTTAAAGTTCAGATCACCAAAATGTGTTTAACAGTAATTCGGGAACTGAGTAACTCTCTATATATGGAAATCAAGATTAAATGAAAAATAAGACCTAAAACCTTACCAGAAAAGCATAGGATATCAAGACATGATTCAAAGCAATGCTCTTTCTAGTGTTGGTTTCTTTTTGATTGATTAAACATAACTCTTTTCTACCAGATATGAAGGAAATGGTGATATGGAAGACAATACCTGAAGCATTCACCAACTTTAGAATGTAAAATTCATTGAATTCAGGAATTCTATCTGAAATGGCACGTAGTGTTATTGACTTCGACCTTTCACCATCCATGAAGCACACAGTCCCATAAGTTTCATAGAATTCTTCTCCTGGCTTCAGTGCAGAGTTATTATCAAACAACTGCCAGGTCAAAGAAACATTGCCGAAGTGTCCTCTGTGTCTCAAAATCCTGTTCAGTGATACAGAAAGAATGAGAGTCCTGGCAGGCATGCATCAGCGTTGAGTAGAAAAGGAAAATGTGGAGACTCCTTTTACTGTAATCTTCCTTACAGTAAGAAGTAATATACTATGTAATATAAAGTAAAATGCTAATATACTACAACTGTTCCATGAAGCCTTCCTTTTAAAGGCAACCACTTTTGCAGTACAATTCTACTCCCGGAATACGTACTTTAGAAAACAGAAGTAGCATACGCAGGTCCATGCAGAATACTACTGTGAAGCTACACATCACTGTGTCTTGTAATTCCAATTTATAATAATAAATATGAATGCGTAATAGTTCAGAAAGTTAACATTAAAAATTAATATACTTGGACACTCTTAGACAGGAAAGAGAATCATCTACATTTAACCACAAACGTTTCTCCTTTCAGTCATCAAGTCTACTTAAACTTTTTCTTACACTTGTATTAAATTAGAATTACATTCTACGGCTTTCAGAAATCTACTGTTATTTGTGATTAAGAACGTAGTAAATGAAAAGATTTTTTTTTTTTTGGTAACTATCTGCTAACACAATTACACTAATTTCAAAAAGGCACTACAAATAAAAAGTGACCCATACAGTGCCTTTATTAAGAGTGCGCTTACATACAGGAAGTTTGCTTCTGTCGGTTTGCACGGTGACATAAAATGCCTTATAAATAGATTATATCAGGTTGAAGAATTAGTTCAGCTAAACTAGTCCAGCCACAGGAACACATTTATGTTGTTTCTGCTTCCAAAGGTTTTTCTTCTGTGGCGTTAACCAGGGTGCTCTATCCCAGCTGTGTAGCGCTGCTGCACTAACTCCAATTACCTCATTAAAACCTCTGTGTTTTCGGTGGTTTGGTTACATGCTACTTTGACCACTTTTTTATATGCTACACAACTGTCAAAGTAGTGACAGTATGGAAGAGACAGATCCCTAGTAAATATATTTTATCAATGATGACTGAGCAGGTTCCTCAGATGTTGGAGATCTTGGTATCCTATAATTCCATAAAGCACCTGTATATAAGCATGTTTACATCAAAACAATATTCTTAACACCACCAAATCCACAAAAATTATCCTGCAGATTAGACTATAAAGGACAAAAAAACAACAAAGCCCAAAACAGTGAACAGCACAACAACAAACACACAATGAACTTAATATCCTCTTTTCTTGAGACTATTCATATTTCAGATGTATTGACACAAGCATAAAGAACCAATTCACAGCCATAAGCATCTGCTTCAAGGCTTTAAAACAAACAGACAAAAAAAAAAGGATGATTTTTTAAATGCAAGAAGAACCTCTTCCCTAACTATTTGCACTATCGCATTTATTGTGACCTAACTTCTCTTTACAGCCTGTCTCAAGATTTCTTAACGAAAAATCATTTTTTCATCCAATTAAAACCCCATAGTAAATTTATGAAATGAATGTAACAAGGCGAGATGCCAAGTGCATTCAATTTTTAACCCTGCTAATTCTTCAATATATCATGGTGGCACAAAGGAAAATACTTTCAAAGGTCAGACTAATGAAGAGTGTCACATCCGGACTTTAAGTATAGATTTCAATCTGTAATTAACAGATAAAAGAAAAAAAAAAATACAAAAACAGAAAGAAAGAATACAGTAGTTTGCAGTTGAAAATTTCAAAGATGGGTACAAAAAGCCACCTAGTGCCACACAGTTTTATTTAGCTATTTGTTGAGTGGTTTTTTTTCTTTTTCTGTCAGCCTAGGTTATATTGTGCTCAATCATTCAGATTTTTCTGTATCTACAGGTTCCTGAGATTATAACAGAACATCAATGCTGAAGTCTTATTTAGTTACATTTCAACATGAGCTTCTGTGCACTTTTTAATATTTACTGTGTACTCCATAGTATTACAGGTGATGTCTTCAACACATTACAAATCATTTAATCCAAAATTTTGTAAAACTGTTTTTCTATAGTGCACTTCTATCAATGCACACTTGTGCATTTGATTTAATCAAAGTGCTATTTATAAAGTACCACATACACCAGTTCCAAAAGAGTGCAAAGATATTCTTTAAACGTTACTTACCAAAAAATGTTACTTTTGCCTTCTTCAACTGGCTTCTCTAAAGGTTCCAAAGAGAAAATTCCATTAGGATCATCATTTGCTTCAATAATAACTGTTGCCATTCCAGCCTTAAAGATAACTGTATCTCCTAAAAAAGAGGACAATTATTATTATTAAAATTGGAATCAGAAATGTAG
Source organism: Anser anser (assembly GCF_964211835.1). Taxonomy (NCBI): domain Eukaryota; kingdom Metazoa; phylum Chordata; class Aves; order Anseriformes; family Anatidae; genus Anser; species Anser anser. The sequence continues at coordinate 27,534 of NW_028153832.1, forward strand.
GTAACTCTAAATCCAATTATGTTTTCTACTCACTACAATTGCTTTTATACAAAGAAAAGGACAATTATAAAAGTCAGTGAAAAACAGAATTTGAGGTATTCAGCAGCAGGCAAATCAGAGTAAAAGTATTTAAGTAGTGTACCATCCAGAGAGCAAGACGTAAGATTTTCAGGAAAAATGACATGAACTGAGAAGATGTGATTCTTACTACACAGTATCCTTGCATGTAGTTGTTATGTGAGGTAACATTTTCTGTTTGATCATCTGGACAAGTCAAAAGAATAAGATATTCAGAGGTACAGAATAAAAGAGTAAGGTATTCAGAGAGCCCCGACCTTCTTTAGACCTAGAAGAAAAGTATTGCATTTAAACTAAATACAAGCTATGAGCAATGTCTAAGAGTTTATTCACTCCCATATCAAAGAATATCTAAAAGGAAGAAACATAAGATTCTTATTATGTAGATGGGAAGCTAGCAGGATTTCAGTGTGCATATTAGTACAGGTAAATATTAAGGGATGTTAATTCTAACTCCATTGCATTGTCCATAGATGAACATAATGTGTCCACACCCACCCCATTTTTTGTCTTCTTTGAAAGTGTCCGACTAAATTTTGTTCCACGTTAAACAATGTGCTTATTCCTCTAACTTCATATACCTCTATTTGTATTTTCTCTCAGGAACAACAGTCCCCAAAAAAATTTCAGAACAGTCAAGGCCACTGTATGTAACCAATCATAGAAAGAAAACCAACTTTTGCTTTCAGGAATATGTATAGAAATATTCTTTATTCTTAGTGATTCTAGAATGGCTGTAAAACTATATGATGCTCATTTTAGAGGAAAAAGGAGGCTATGGATACCCATTCCCCATGTGCTAGGAGAAAAGCCATGATATGTTCCCAATGGGGTAGTATTGGGAGCTACCAGTAGATCCTGAAGAAAGTTATTAAAGTAGAAAGAGACAACAAAAGAGAAAACTTATGAAGGAAGAAGAATGGTTTTGTCTAATCCTTTCCCTAGTCTGATATTTTATAAGAGACCTGGGTACTACAGTGAATACCAGCCGACCTTGGGAAATAGCTTAGCTGCCTTATACTCAAATTACTGCTTTCCCTGTCAACCTCTGGCTGCCTGCTACCAATGTTCAGGGAAGGATTCAACTCAAGATCAATGCTGCCTTGTGAGAAACTCACAGGCCAGCCGCAGGGTGTCCACTGTAGCATGACCTCAATCACTTCAGTCTTATCGACTGCTAAAGACTAAGACCATCAGAGACTGTAATGAGAACTAAGATGCTTAGCGTGCTTACAGATGAAGAAATCTAATTTTAGGTTTCCTAATCTTGAATTGAATACCTGGTAGGTATTTTACTTTGAGAACGTGTCACACAATCTGAAGGTATAGTCTGATGGTTAATTGCCATCATCTTTCTTTGCTTTATTAAATTACAGCCCCTCAGGTTTCAATGGCTGATTCAATACAGCTTTGCTTTGCATTGCAAAGATTTGCAGCAGATTCAGAGCCTGTTATTACCTCTCAACTAGAGAACAGTAAAAAATGAAGGGCAGTAAATTAAAATTTGATAACACAATTGCAAATGACTCTCCCACAACACCATGAGTTTTGTTGGAGCTAGGTGTGGGGAGGGTCTTTATTAAATACTTAGGGCTCTGGAAAAATTATGAATTTCTTATACTTCACTTTTATTTTCTCATGTATATTACATAACAGTGATAATTTATTCTAAAAGATATGTATTTCAAAAACGTGAGGAATGGGCTGAATAATTTTGGTCATTCCTTTTTAAGTGTAAACTTTGAAAAATAAATAAATAAACAAAAATACGTTATTTCTAAGGTAATAAATCCTTTCTTTAGAGGTGGTCCCCTGGGTAAATTGTGACATATATTTTTCTGCAAATTAAGCCTTTTAAAACTATAGTCTCAGAGTGAAAAAAATGTATGCATACTTTTCGCTACTAATAAAATAGAGCAATTACATACCCTTCCTCCAAAATATGGCAGTTCTGTTTGTTTTTACAAAAATCATGTAGTTTTGTAATACACTCTGGAGCATGAAAAAAATAACTAAAAGAATACCTCTTTTCCTAAGACTGTTGGGTACTAAATTTTGTTTTTTTTTTTTTTTGCTTTGTGTTTTTGTATTGAAGTCCATCTAATTTGGAGCATTTATATTTGAAAAGGGACTTTCACTCCAGTTGTTTTTGCAGGCAAAGTATCAACTCTATCATTTGATTTTTGTTTCCAATAAAATAATTAAGGATGAAAATTCAAACACAGTATGCATTTATTGTATAAAAATCTTGAAGCAAACATTATTCGTATAATTCTTGGCATTTAAATATTGCTTTATGATAAGACCAAGATACTAAGAAATTGCCAGCAAAAAAAAAAAAAAAAAAAAGGAAGACTTACCTGTAGAATTGAAAAGGATAATATAAAATGTTTCATCAGTTTCAGGGGTATCATCATCGTTGATATACACAGATAAATTCTGCTCCCTTTCTCCAACATCAAACAAAATGACACTGTTCTTTCCACTGGGAACAAAGTCTCCCTCTTCAGCTGTTGCATCTCCATTAACAGTAATATACTGGACAACAACAGCGACATCAGCAGATCCATTCCTTAGGACTGTAAAGTTTGCAACACTTCCTTCTTGAACACTCACTGTCACAGGTTCTGAAAATACAAAAGCAACAAATCTGTCTGAGTTCAAGCCTGAGTTGCTTGCATTTGCTCTGTTTTCTTAATTCTCTCTAGTAGGATCTTCCTCTTCAATGAAACAATAAGATGTATGTGATAAAGGTAGGAAATAATTCAGGTACGAGAGAATATTTTGTACCTTGCCTCCTAACTGATCTCAACATCAACAAAGAGAAAAATGACACACACAAAAAAATGGGAAGGTTCTGAAGGAAACAAATATAAATTAAATACAAAAAAAAAAAAAAGTTTGGGGAGCTTTTCCACTTGCTCTTTTGGGATTACGATTTCGCAATGATCTGGTTTGTGAAAAAAATCCGTTTTAGGTAGTGTATGTATTCCACATTTATAAACAATAATATCTAACCTGCAAAATAAATGGGATCATCATTCTTTGTTATTTGTAAAATTGCAGTGGTTACATTGCCCAGCCTGGCTCCACCGGTAGCATTGAATAAACTGATGGTGAATACTTCCTCCTCTTCAGGCACCTGAAAGTATTAAGACATTAATTTCTAGCATACAAAACACTGAAGAATTTAAAATGAAAAGTTAGGGGGATTAATAAGCCAGAGATTTCTGAGTGTTGTTTTTATTTGTCAGTCCTTATGTGTCTCAAGAGGGATGATAATTCATACAGTTATACAGAAATTATCATCCATCTACAGTTTTTGTAAGTAAGTCCCTTCCTCTTTATCTTGCACAGATGACCCAAAAGTTACCTTCCAGTTTTATGTTTCTGATACATGTAGTTTTTTTTACAGCTTTATTTATTTATCATTAGGTGTAATCTTTCTTATATTACTTCAAATTTATCAGCATATAGGATTAGGATTGAAATTAGGATTCCAGTTATCAAGATACGAGTTTCAGTCAAACTTTCCTATAACTTTACCACAGTACAATTACTCTCAGCTTCTACCTTTTTTGTTTAGAGGTATGCACAGCTTCTGAAATTTCTCTATGATTTGCAGACATTATCTCAGTTCTACCCAAGTATTTTGATATTTCCTACAAGTTATTAGGCTCTTGAGAAACACACATTCCTTTTTTCTCCTTATACTCTAATGTTTTAGTACTTACTCTTTGTCCCATATTCTCACCCCAAAACACTGTAAAAGTGTTTACCTCATCTGGCAGTGAGTAAATGGTGATATTTTTTGAAAACTCCAGATTATCAAATAAAATAGTCCCTTGCTCTGGATAGACGTCATTGGTACATGCTGGATCAACAACCCAAGACACACTAACATTTCCATAGTTTCCTTGATTTCTTACAACTCTGTAAACAGCTAAAAAACATAAACAGAGTCAGTGTGCATATTCAGAGCAACAGAAATCAAAAAGGAACATCTGAAACATCTGAAACTGAGAAAAAGGAAATACAATAATAACCAATTTCACTTCTTATGAAACCAGTAACATGTTGGAGTGCTACAGAAAAGGACACACAAAGACAGATTACTAAAGCAGTGCAAACTGCTTTAATTTCACATGTTAATTCTTGCCTGTAAAAGTAATTGATAACTGAATAGATCAATTAAAATCACCCATAGGAAGATTTAACTCTACGTTTCTCTTATATAACACCCCATTCTTCATTCTCCACAAACAGAGCTACTACCTCCACGTTGCACTTTGCACATACATCAGTACTCCATCCCTCCTGTCTGGAAAATTCTCTAGCAATCCTTTTTACTCAGTTAATCCCTCTGTTTTTCCACACCCATACTTCTCCACTTCACTCTCCGCTGCTCATCTTGCTTGGCATTGTACCAATCTGTAAAGTCCTGAGTGGAGATTTTAGTAAGAAGTCTCCTAGACTTCTGTTATCCTAGAACAGGGAAAATAAGACTTGCAGAAGCAGACAGCAGATAAAGAAGTAACTCTAATAAAAAGGAATTACCGGTATGGATGACTTCTCCTTTGCTTTCACTTATTGTTACTGTTAGTTCGTAAGGTAGAAACTGAATGATACCGTGCGGATCATCATTCTTCAAAATGGTTATATTGACCATTGTGGCATTCCCCAACTTGCCTGGCATTTCACTGTAGCCACTAAGTACCACAGAATATAGCTCATCCAGCTAGAAGAGGGAAACTCAGTCAGAACAAAAATACATATTCAACATCCACATCAAAAACAAAATGGTCTATAGTCCACAGTCCCCCATCAGGCAGAAAGGGATACAAACTTAAAATGAAATCACACACATTCTACATGCAATAAACGTTTGTATAATGCTATCAAATAAAGGAAATTGTTAGAACTTTCTATCTCTAAAAGCATCAGTTTCTCCAAGAGTCTATTATTATTATAAGCAAGGACTTATTTTGTGTACTTAATTTAGAATCGCATAATTTCACAAGTAATGTTTGTAACACACTCTGAAATGTAAATTTTCTTTCCTCCAAGACTTCTTAAGATTCCTGGCTTTGTAACAGGTAAAGCAAAGATTTTTAAACCATGGACAGCATGCTAATTTAGAAAGAATTGATCAACTGGCTTTATTAATCTAATGGGACATGGTACTTTCAAAAAAGTATCAGAGAACATTAGAAAAAAATATTGCATTTATCTATCTAGAAAACAGCATTACTCTACACTGGGGAGAACTCAGTGAAACTGGCTGGTGGTTAGCAGTAAAGAAACACACATGAACTGGTTCTTCACATACAATTCAATTAAACAATGGTGTTCAGTACTACAGAATGTCATGGATGCTAAAACCTTACCTGCGTTCAAAGCGTAACTGCTTCAATTAACAGAAAGAAAATCTGAAGGCACCCAAAGATACCATCCATTACTCCAGACATCCTTGGACTGCCCACCATTGGAGGCTGGGATGGCATTCTGGAGGAAAGTGATTATATATGTCCTGCTCATGTATGTGGCTTTTGGCCACTCTTGGAGATAGAAGAGTATAAAAGGACCTCCTTATTTTTTAGTCCTGACACTACAATTCGTATGTTTTTGCCTGAGCATTTCAGCAGGATGACTTACCTAGTCTAATAATACTGCTGTAAGCAGGGAAATACTTTTATCTCAGCCTGCTGATGAACTAGTAAAAACTGGGAATGGAACTATTAAATAACCCGCTGTTTTAGTGCCTAAGTTTTACTAGATTAACTTATGTTCCTGGCTTCTGTAGTGGAGTTCAGACTTCTTATGTCTCCTTTCTTTGGAGTATGTAGGGAAAAGAAACCTGAATTTCTACAGCAGCCTATGCAATTGAAGTTGGAGTTGCTGTGATCCCCTGATTTCCTCATCATATGGTCCTCCATCCCTCCTTCAATCCATGACTGATGACCACCTGGCCCTACAAAAAGATTATTAACCTTCCTAAAACCTTTATGTTTTGTAAAGCTGGCTTTCTGACATCTTACTCCTAGATCAGCTCATTAGCAGGATCAGACAAACACAACTAACTGCTTATGCAAAATACAGCATAGGAATGTGCATGTAAAGGCAGCAAAAAATGCTGAATCACAGCAGCTAAAATTTATGTTAACATAAATGTGGTAAAATCAAACCCTTGCAAACTTCCTGATGGAATCCAGGATGGCTGATGCACAGGAAAGGGAACAAGCTACAGAAAAGCAGAAAGCAAAGAGAAAAGCAACAGACACATGCCTCAAATTGTGCAGATTTCTGGGATTACAAAACAATAGAGATATCAGAGAAATGAATATTCAGGCAAGACTGACAAGACCTGATTTGTATTGATATAAAGTGCTTTCATATGGTGCTTGACTATCTTATAGGCCTTTCAGTCACTCCTCCTCTATCTATTTCTCACACTTAAGAAAAAGAAAGCCTTCAAATGTTACAGAAAAATTGCTGGTATTTACAGGTGAAACCATCTATATTTTAGTAAGTGACAAACAAATATGTATGTGAATGCAATTTAAAGAGAGAAAAATATTAATTCTTACCTCTGGAATCCCATCCATCCTTGTCAGTAGAGTAATTATGATCTCTCTTTCACCAGGCTTAAACTCCAGAATTCCTGTGCTTCCATAAAACTCATTATTATCTCTTGGTTCTACAGTGTAGCGCAGAAACTGTCTGATGAGGCTTCCTCTAGTGCGAACAATCTGCAGCTCAACAGACTCCCCTTCCTGCAAAAAAATAAAATTAATCTTTTTCTAGCACTCTGTTAGAACTAAGTCGTCTGTAATGTTTAAGTGACGTTACTCGGATAGCTACCTTGATGCTGTAGGGACCTCTGGAAGAGGAAGAAAATTCGAACACTCCTCCAGGATCATCGTTTTCCAAAATTGTAATTTCACAAGTAGTAAACCCGTATTTCAGTATCTGATTTTCCACACTGACCCTGAGAAAGGAAGGTAAGAGGTTTTTTTCAAGTTGCAACTCTGTTTAGCAAATCCATACAGAGGAGATCAGGATATTGACAAATTTTATGAATAAATTATGAAAGCCAACAGTTACCTACAAGGATTAAAACAAGTTAAGAATGATACAACATCAGAATGTTTTATCCATTCGTAAAAAATGAATAAATAAATAAATAAAATAAATAATTGCCTCTGAAGTAACTTTTTGTTTGTTTGTTTCTGATTAGCTTTTTATAGCTAGTAACTCTGTTGTTTGTTTGTCTGTTTTTGATAACACATGCACACAACACACAGGAAAAGAAACAGAATAGTGCCAGGAAAAAAAAAAAAAAAAAAAGTTAGTTAAATTCAGAACTACTTTGTACTTGGATCAAGGTATAAAGGAAATTCCAAAATCACCTATGCTGAGATTACACTGAAAAGCATAAATTTCCATTATTGCTTTGTTTGTCAAAGTTTACTACTGACATAAAGAGGCAGAAATTTGACCCTCGATACCATGGATTTCATCCTCAGCTCTGTGTTAGCCTGCCTTCTGTAGATGTGGAGACTACCTGTAGGATCCCTGTCTGACTCTACAAAATGTTGGACCTGCTCTCAGTAGCTCAGACTCATTCCCCTTTCTCATTACTCCTTTAAAGCACATGCTGAATGGTGCAAGAATGAAGTACGTTGACCAAATACGCATACTTCAGATTCCTCTCAGTAAAGGATTTCTCTCTCTGGGCTTCTCCTACACCATCTTGATCGTACTCTGTGACAGGAATGGGCAGTATCTGATAACAGTAATGAACCTTGCATATTACTTGCTTGCCTTTCCTCAGAAGCAGTAATTTTCATCATTTTAAATTTCTTATATTAAAAATTCCAGAGAAGCACTATTGCAGGATGCATCAAGAATACACCTTCAGATTGATGGTCTGCATATGATTTATTACATGTAGTTTTAGGTACTTAGATTCCTTTGCATCTTTCACGTTTCCTGTCAGTATTGTATTTTTCAATGAAATCGTGGTCCTGCATACTGTACATATTTTTGTGCTTTCACTGTGCTACAACCTAGACTTTATCAAACACTATTTCATGAAGAAATGTGATCTATTATATCCAGTTTTTGAAATCAGGCCCAGAACTGTGTCCAGAAGCACGTTTTAAGTAACTGGAACCTACACACACAAAAACAACTTAGCATTGTTGTAGCACAGTCTACAGGACAGGGTACAGGATGCAAAATAGGTAATACCTATTTAATAGAGTAACGTGCTCATGTTTGTTACATGTTTAAAAAAAAAAAAAGTCGGTAGAAAAAATAACCTGTGTTATATAAATTATATGCATGTTAGTCTAAATCAAGATAACTTTCCTTGTCTTTGACTAGAGAAAATTACTCTGTAACTCTAATCAGTTCAGCCATTTAGTTGGGGCAAACTGTATTTGTAGCAGTTTAAAACAATTAATTCATTATTCCATGAAACACTCAAATATCAAACACTGAGCCATGCATTCATAACTTTCATCATTCACAGATCCTACATAAAGAAATGCCTTCAAGCAAGAACCCCATGCCATCAAACGAAACACCAAAGGGGAAGCATGCGTTGTCTGAAGAGATGCAGAGACGTGATTCTTGGGGGGGAAAGAAATGATAAAGACAGTTTCTGTCCAAACCAACCACTTCTAAAACAAAGCATTGATTCACTGAGGACAGAAAACAGTTCACCGCACTTACCCAAAGAACACGACAAACCTTTCTGTCTCTACCCTGTCAACACAGAGGAAAAAAAAAAAAAAAAAAAGAGGATGTAGAAAGTAATGAAAGTGCCACTTACTAAAATTTCAATACTACCCATCTTATAAAAGAACAAAAAACTAACAAAAGGGACAAAAAAAAAAAAAAAGAAAAAGAAAAAAAAGAAGGCTTTCTTTTTACTTTCCAAAAGTTTATAATGTTCTTTTTATGGGAACCCTGCTTGCTTGGCATTTTCCTGTTGACAAAGGCCAGCAAGTGGGCAGTTCCCACTTAGGAGGAGTGACCCCATGACCAATTCAGCATGTCAAGAGCCACTCAAGGTGTTCCCTACCAAGCCCTCCTCAAAGAGCTTGATTACTGACTGCGTGATCACAACTGCAGCAGCCATCCACGATTATAACCCTTTATTAGGGAAATACATCTACGTGCCTCTGTGATATGGTGTTTCATCAGTCTGACAAAGTAATGATAAAAACAGATAAGCACAGAAAGAGTACTGATGGGTACACAAGGAAAAGTAATTAGGCACAAAATCACAGCAAACCTCATTTACAACAATTTGTTAGTTAATCAGATTACCAAAGTAGTATATATACATGTATAACATAAATACAAATATAAGAAAGAGAAGCAGAAGGAGAAAAAGGGGAAAAAGAGGGGACAAGGAAATAAAGGGACAAAAAAAAAAAAAGAAAAAGGGGAAAGGAAAAGGTATTTGCTAATCAAAAGGTTAAAAAATTAAATCAAGTTTCAACCAAGCATTTATAACAAAACTGCCACATGAAGTCAGTCAAAAGGGCAGCATTATTCTGCAATAGTAATCATGTATTTTGGCTTTCTTAATCAAAAATACATTAAATACAAAAACTGTATCGTCTATCAAAGCACCAAAAACAGATTAAAACAGTGTTTGTAAGGTGATAATTGGGCTCCACTAATCTCAAAAATAATTTAAATTTGGAATTCAATACAGACAAGAGTTCACTCTAAATTCTGAGAAGTAAATACATTCACAGACGTTCTTTCGAATAGGAAGTCTGAATTAATTGAAATTTGTTATTGATATTCACTGAAGCTAGGTATATATTGAGACATTCTCCCTTCCCTCAGAAACATGCAAAAGCATTCAAAAAACAGCAAAATATTAACACAATGAAAAGATCAAGGAGAAGATTCCAGAGTTGGTAATGCTAAAATTTAATTATATCGCTAAGCTGTTAGTAAAATAATTTACAACAGAAAATAAAAATGAATCACTATATCAAGTGAGCTTTTGATATGTATTAAACCTAGACAGCTTTCAGGTCAGGAAGCAACCAGTAAAATTCAGTCCATCAACTGGTAAAAAAGAACATTGTTCAGGTGGTTTCTCCATACAAACCCCATCTTGAACACCTGGATCCTTTTATTTATTTACTTATTTGTTTGTTTGTTTGTTTATTTATTTATTATCTGGTCATTTTTTTTCTCTGGCTGATATCATGAGTGGTCAGACCGCTATCACTGCCCTGGCACAGTAATGTTAGTTACTTCTCCAAAAAGTCATAAAACATCCTATGCAGAAACTTAATAGAAGCAGCTAGGTTTAGGTTTCCAGCTCCAAGATGCTGTTAAGCAAACAATGAATGAACGAAGCTGTGGCTGCCCCATCCCTGGAGGTATTCAAGACCAGGTTGGATGAGGCTGTGGCCAACCTGATCTAGTAGGTGCCATCCCTGCCCATGGCAGAGGGGTTGGAAGTGGATGATCTTTAAGGTCCCTTCCAACCTGAGCCATTCTGTGATTCGAAGAATGGTGCACTCAGTAGTATTCTTTATATCTATACTCTAAGGCATATACATGTAACTTTTCATAACATAGAATGCATATCCCTAACAAGAAATTTTTAAAAAATAGTATTGAAAAAAAAAGAAGAATTAAGAGAACAAAGATAAATTAGGAAAGTACATTTTAAATTTAAATCCAAAATGTTTGTTGTAAAGTATTCTCACAGGTTTACTTTTTTCTAGGAATAATAAAAAAAAAAAAAATCCCAATTCTATTGTTTTGAACAATTACATTGTAATGCAATTATCATACTCACATCCTGCAAACTTTTATCCTTTTAATCCAAATGCTTGCTTTTCGGTTCAGTGTACTCTTCATGTGCTAAACCTAAGTCCATACAGGGCTAAACCAGGCAAGGTGAAGCGTTCAGCAAATAGCTGCATAATACTTCCAGCAGCCAGCTCAGATCGACCCGGAGGAGCTACGGGGCTGGACACAGGGTCCGTGCCACCAGAGAGCTGCCAGGACACCAGCCCCATCCCCTGCCACGTGCACTTCCAACCTCGAAGAACAGAGGGGCGTTCATATACCACCCTTACACCACGGAGGAGATGCTCCCAGACTGCCTGACACTACACGGGTCCAGTTCAGTCCCGTTTCACTCCTCGTGGTATGTGAAACCAGCTCTTTAGGTGTTCCTCTGACAGCAGTATGGAAACAGGACAAAGAGGGCTATTCAGAAGCAGCAATAAAAGTTAAAACAGCTGCTTTGACATGGTGGCTTAACCGTGGCCAGCAGCTCCTCCAGCTAGTGAAAAGAACTCTTGACCAGGAATAAGGTGATACCAATCACTGGGAAAGCCACTTCCCTGTTTTTATCCTCAGCTTATTTCTTCCTGTAAAATGGCTATGTATGGACATGAAGTTTCATATCGTCACAGACAGTAAACCCTGGCAATGCTTATGATGCTGCCAAAAGAAATACAACCTCAAAGTGTGTAAAGCATTTCTTATACAACAAGACTAATGTGAAATGACTGATCATTAGGGAAATTCTTTCAGTAAAAAAAATCATAATTATTATGTAGCAAGAACTACAGATGAATTAGGACAACTGACAGGAGCTTCAAAATGTTTCTTACACTTTTTTAAACATGCAGTACAAGAAAATAGGAGAAATTAGAGTTTTGACTAAGTTTAAGGTACCATGAGAATTTCAATGTTAAGAACTAACTAGAACCACAAAATAATTAAATAAATAAATGAAAAATAGCTTTGAAGTTAATAACTTTTGACAAAATCTGGAATTTCTGCAGAACCTGAGTGTTCTGAAAGACACATGAGAAACTTAATTTCCACTGTGAATCTACATGGCTGTCATTATTAAACCACACTTCTCTAAAAGACTTTCTTTTCTATCAGGGTATCTCAAAAAGGGGGAAGTGAAATTGCTTGTGGAACATTACTCAATTTGCTTGCATTCAGTGTTCACCCCCTCTTCAATTTTTTCAGGATTATCTACTGATTTAATTAGAGGCAGGCTCTAGCTCTAAAGAACTGCATTAAAGTAGGATTTGCCACATTAGACTTTCCATAGTGCCTCTCATCAGAGGAAACACCTTCTCTCCAGGTTTAATCCATCATTTATTTGATTTTTGAGGCTATTTTAATTTTTCTGAGTCATAGCAGGAGAGATATGTTGTTATTTTGAGAAGTAATGAAAACAAGCAGTAGGTGTCCAGCGCACTCATTTCAACATTCTACTATTTTCAAATGACTTTTTCCCCGTTAAAACGCAGTCTGATCAAACCCTTGAGGCATCCCTGGAGGTTTTCAAGGCCAGGTTGGACTAGGCTGTGGGCCGACCTGATCTAATGGGTGGCATCCCTGCCCATGGCACTGGGGTTGGAAACTGATGATCTTTAAGGTCCCTTCCAACCCAAGCTATTCTGTGATTCTATGAAAATTTACATAAGTAAGATAGATATGGTTTTGAAACAGACACTAACCAAAGGGAATTACCAAGTAAGGAGAAAATCCTAGCTCCATTAAGCAGTATGGCAGTGAGTAACCCACAACACATAAACCCTTAAGCCCTGTCCATCAACACTACACAGTGATTTAAATGGCCCTCCTATGCTTTTCTAACTTTTTGACATGTAGCAACCTCTAAAACCCAAAAATGTTTAAAAACTGCCAGATATTTCACAGTGAAATAGTCAAGTCTGTATTTTACATTTGTAATTTTCAAAAAATTACTTCATAACTCATAGGTCTAATCATTTTCCACATAAACTGATGACAGAATGTCAGCCTATGGAAATCTGTATCCCATCACAGAAATCACTAGAACAATAAAAATCTTCAAATAACGTTGCTTCAGTTTATTATATATAGTAAATGAGATTTATGTCGTAACATATGCATATGGATCTGTTCTGGCATCCTAACTTCCATGAGTTAAGACTCAAAAAATGCTGGAGCATAAGGACTGCCTAAACAGTTGTCTGTTTGTTGATTATCACTTCCACAAAATAAAAGTGATTTATCCCCAGATCCCAAAGTCTCCAAGTTCTCAGTCTCACCACCACTCACTCATGAGCACAAACACAGGCCACGTCCCCAGCCCACATACCCTGCAGGTTCTGGCCCTCTGGTTGTGCCAGGTGCCAAACTGATAGCTGTCTGCACCTTAACTGGGGGGCTGATAACTGCCAGTGAGAGATTACGTTGTGTAGAAGGAAAAAACAGCAATCAGATTTAAAAAAAACTGATTTCTGTTTGTGCTTACCAGGTAAAATGAACAGCCCTAGTATGCATATATGCTCTCACAAAGCACACACACAATTTCCATGGCCTGTTCCACCTACATTCATCAAGAAGACCAAGGTCTTTCCTTTCTCACATAGATTTCACTACAGACATCTGGTTTTATTTATGCTTGGTCTCAATTCAGGCCTATTCAGATAGGGCAGGCATTCAACCTGAATCTGCTCCTAAAAAAAGAAAATATAAAGAAGCTTCAGCAGATACAAGACTCTCTTGCTCCTTCATTACTCATCATTACTCATCTGTGTTCTTTGGAATCATATTTTTCATGTTATACATTTTCCTCCAGTTTGTGGACAAAATTCAGAGCTAGTTTTAATATCTGTGGTCTAAGTATAGAGAGCATAAAGCAAGAAAGGATAACATTGTTTTTAATGGCTTGGAAAAAATATAGTTATGGATGCACTTAAAGCTTATTTAAAATTGAACTGCCTTGACAATACCACTAAGCCGTAAATAATACATCCTTGTTAGAACTAATTATTTTGATTATTTTACCCGTGCTATTAATAATTGCAATACATTGAATGCTTATGAACATATGTCTATGTCTGTAGTTTCATTAAAGTTCTTACATGCTTTCTTTTCTCGCTGACTTATGCTACAATTTACGGAACAGTACAAGCACATCTACAGCACAGTGCATCTTTGTTTTCATGCTCATTCACTACTGCTGTGAGGTGCTGGCTGCCAGCCTCGGAAACTGAAATCTTCTATTTGTCCACAAAATACCAACCAGGCTGAAAGCAATAGCACGGGCGTACACGTAACCCTGCCAGTATCCTTCAACCCTAATTTGAAGAGTCATGTCTAGTACTGAAAGGATGATCTCTGCAGTCATTTCATTCTTGGCTTCTGCTAATTAGTTGAAGTGAGGGATGCTACCAAGGTCTAGAGAAAAGTTCAGATTCTATCTCCTCCTTGCTTACTTCTTTTTCCAGGACAGACCACCTGTTCCTCGGTTCACTCTCTGACCCTGCCAAGTGTGGGAAAGCTGCTTACTGTTGGCACACTTTTCACCATCCACTTCATGATCAACAGAGCCTACGGCTTGCACCATACACAGCAAAAGCAGAACACTGGTTGTATTTGTTCAGCTGCCAGTTCAATCCCTGTTGCAGCCACCATTTTCAAGGTATAGCCTACAGTTGTAACTCAGGATAAATGGCAGAAAACTGTACTTTCACACACGTGAATCAAAAAAGTTACCCTTTCATGCTGCTTACTTCTATCTACTTACTTGTTTACCTCAATACCACTCTGCATTCTTGGCCACCTTACACTCAAAACTTGAACCATCATTTCTAATCCTAGTTTCCCCCTTTGTGCCAGAGACTCTAAAAAAATTCCTTGAGACAAACCAGTTTCTCCCACAGAAAGAAAGCGGAGAACTGCTTGCAATAGTCTCTGTTTTTATTCTGAAAAGGATTGCCTTTTTAATGTAATGAGTAGCCAAGGTAGAATAAAATAACTAGTTCTGAACTACATGCATTAACCAGCCACCTTTTAATCAAGCAAGCCAATCCCGCAAAGGAATAACATCTTCCCTGTGTGCCATAAAGATGTTCGAAAACCATGTTTTCTGAAATGGGATCTTCTAGTGATCAACAACAGCGTGAGGAGCTTCTTGCCTATTGTTTGCTAATGTGGAATCACTGTGGATATCTGTTGTGGATATCTAAGAGCTAGCCTACGCTTCCTGTACAGAATAAAAATACTTCTTCTGCATAAGGTAAGGACTATGTAAGTAGTAGATGTTCAGTGTGGAAGCTGGTGCTGGCAGACCACTGTAGTATGTTTTCAGTAAAAGTGGAAAACGTACCTTAGACAAATAGGAGGTAATACAAGAGCACGTGTGGTGGTATTTCTGTATTTACTTATGTAACTGAGCTGTGGGAAGCAGGACAGACGATATAGCCAAGACACTCTTGTTAGTAACTCAAAGAGGGAAAAGACTCCTGATTATAAACTAATTTAAGTTTTCTGAACAGTGTTCACATGCAGATAATAGTATCACCTGAGGGCCCTTACAGCCTGTTATCCTAAAATCCTCCACTAGATGAGAAGGGAGACCAGAACACTGTGCTTCAGAAACCCCACTGCATTCTCATTAGCAGAAGACTGCAATAATAGTCACACTGGGATATTCTGGGGGCTATGAGCTGACAGAAGTATCTAATTATCAAGGAATATTGAACATGCAGATCAAACAAATAAACTGCAAGTCTAATTCTACAGTGACACCCAAGTTATAAATGTTTTTTCTGACAGAAAAAGTTCTGCATTGCTTTTTAGTTCTCACTTTAGTTTTTCCCATTATCTTACTAAATATTATTTTTCCGAAAAAAAAAAAAAGTGTTAAAACCAAGAGCTATAAAAAAGATCAAAACTGAAAGAACTTTCTAAATAGCATACAGAATTTTCATGAAAATATAAACAGTTAAGTCATTAGATAATAAATGCAAAATGGTTTCTTACATTGATCTCCAGTCAAAGAACCCATACACAGTCTGAAACAAGGGCCCACTATTTCTTCAGACACATATCAACACAATGCAAGCAATACCATGTAATTAACACTGTGCTAATCTGTTATGCATAAATTGAGTACTGCAGCTGATACATATGAATAGAGAATAGGGTACAATACCTGTCCAAAGTTAATAACACAGTTTCGTTCATTTCAGGTACATCATCAGCTTTAATGGTGATGTTAATTGTGGTATCACTTTGTCCAGATAAGAAAACCACGGAGCCGTTAAAAGGACTTATATCATCCTGTGTTACCGCCTTTTGATTGGGACCAGAGGGTTTCAAACTCCAGAACACAGTTGCTTGACCATCAGTCCCATCTCGATGCAATGCAATGGAAACCTGTGAAACACATTAATTTGTTGTGACTTGCAAAAGTAGATGCAAAACCGATTACTCCCTTGCAAATTACTATTTGAATAAATAATAATAAAAACAAAAGTTTGGCCAGTTCTAATTTGAGAATGGGAAATGATCTATCTTATTCAGGATTTGTCTCAGTCCTACTTTACATGACTATGCTCGCAATTGGTGAGAGAGACTAACTGCAGTATCTTTTGCTCTGTGTGAGCATCAAGGGCTAACTGGTTTTAGATACTTACACAGAAAGCAAAGACCAATCTCAGTTCTCTGGAAATCAGTAACAGATTATTTCAGAGCATTTTTTTTTTTTTTTTAAAGAAGAGAATATTTAGGATAAGACAGAACTTACAGGAAGGCTTTTCCTCACATTAATTGTCAAATGCTACACTGAATACAGCAAACTCCACCTTCTCCAAATAAGTTTTCCATAGCAAAAGACAATATAAAAAGGCTTACTTACCAGCGTAGCAGGGGAATCTTCTGGTTCAGAAAGAATAATCGGTAGATTGCTAATAAAGCCTATTTCTCCATTTGCAATATCTGGAGTAATCCTCAAAGAAATATTTCGAATTTCGCCTAATCTAGGACTCACAGATGGGACTAGAGGAATTCTATTCACCAGTTCAACTCCTTCCAGCTGTAGGAAAAAGTAAAAGAAAAGTGAGAAATAAGAAGCCTCAGCACCAAGTCAGAACAGTTCTGACATTTCAGAGTAATTTTCATATAAAGGAAGTATACATCTCCAGAGCAAATTCTTCCTACTGATAGCACTGCTGTTATAAAAATTTGTAAGTAGACATGTCAAAGAAATTAAGTGGATATTGTTGAGCTGTCAGCAGAATGGTACACCTCCCAGACAAATCATGTTAGTGTATGTAATTAAACACAGATCAAGCCAGAGAGAGAGACTCTGTTCCAGATCAGCTGATACATTACTAGAGCTATTAACAACAGTCATTGATGAGCAGCATAGGCAATTGTCTAACATCATTTTTTGTGTCTTGCATTGATAAAAATCTAGGGAAATCACTGAAGTCATAATAATTTACAGCCCTTGATCAAACAGCCAAATAATAATCCACTTTTCTTTCCTCTCCACAAAATTTTAAGGAATTCTCTATCTAAGAACTACCAGAGCCACATTAAGAATTTAAATTCAGTACAGTATTTCAAAACTGTATTTTACTTGTCACTGCATTTCTGATAGATTATAGATACTAAGAGGAAATAGATTTTTTTTCATCCTTTTCTTTAAAAGGGAAGCATCACTCGCTAAGCCCAGCACCAGTAGTGACACACCAAGGAAAGCAGAACTTGCCTGTTTAATTATTTCCTTTAAATATTATTTATTCCATGTGATTCTGTCTACATGCATCATTACAATAAATGTTTCCATAACAGATTTGCATATATTTCTGTGAACATTTCACTGGGGCATAAACTCCCACTGACATTTTTTCTTGGAGTTATCAGGTGTTATCATAGAGTAAAGCTTTATTTTTTGGGGATAAAATAGTGGCCTTTCTTAAATTCATATAGTAATCATGGTTCACCATTTCAAAAGATGATTTTTAAAGTCTTACAGTTCTTGAAACCAAACTCTATAAATATGTGGGCTGTATCATATTTTGTTCCACAACTGCTTGAGTAACACCCAGAAATATGCATGAACATTTATCTGATGATAGATGGAAATGTTTTACAAATACTGTATTTAGTAACTGATTCTCAACCATTCCAACTTGTTATCAAAAGTCTGAAGAACAGATGATGGCACTGTTTGTTTCTCCTCTTTTCTGAGCTTTCTCCTAGCATAGGCCCCGATTCTGCAATTAACAGGATGAAAGTGCACCACTGTGCGGTTATTAGCTCAGTAAACTTTCTGAAATACTACACAGCCAAAACAATTTGCTCTATTTAAAGTGTATGCTGTATTTGGATCCTGTATGGTACCTTTGGAATAAAGTAATAATCAATAAAGAACAGAGATTTTACTCTTTCTGCAATGTTTCCTTTAGTACCTTTTAAAGGAAACCAGTACAAAGAGAAAAAAATATATAGTTATTTGAACAATAACAATTAGTTTATGAGCTTAATTTTCAGAGTTAATCTTCCTAGCTATACCAAAAACCGCATCTCTGATTACAGCACGTTATTTAATTGAAGGTGTCACTAAGGAATATATCTCACATTAACATTATCTCCTGTACCTTTATTCATCCTACAGTTTCATTTGCTTCTCTGCTGATTCCTGAGTCAATTCTTTATTTTGCCTAAGTACAACTCATTCTAAACATGTTCACTGAGATTATCATTTATTCACGATGCAGAAGGATTGTCACAGTGATAAATAGTGGTGTTTTCCTTCTCTATGAGTTTCTAAATTAATTATTTGAGCTGGAAAGCTCCTCTGATTTAATTTCTTCAAACAAAGATTTTATTTATAGTTCATGGAGAAAGTACAGAAAAAAAAAAAACAGATTGGAATCTACAGTTTGAAAATCCAGGCAAAGTGCTTGGAATGACTGAACATTCTGAAATATTTATCAGATGTGTGTCTTGACTACAGTCAAAGGACAAAAAAAAAAAAAAAAAAAAAAAAAACATTGAATACATGGAATTAGACATTTAAGAATTTTGTGGATCTCTCAAACCTCTTGCAATCATAAAACATACTAACGTGTTCTAGTATTTCAGAAGGCAATTCCTAATCTAACTGTGAATGCCATAAATAAATAAATAAATAAAATTGCATATTAGATAAACAATATAATTCTGGCAAAACTTTTTGTTCTCATTATTCCTCCTGTAAGAGAATGTAGGGAGAAGGATGTGGAGGGAGGAAATCTTTCAAAGGTCTTAGAAGTGATTACAACGTCTTTGGTAGACTATAAGGAAAATATAAAACCTGGCAAATTTGAAATTCATGGATATAACATCAACACCTTCAACGATGATAAAAGTTATCTTTTACAAATTGAGATAGAAAAAAAAAAGGAAAGAAAAAAGTGAAGAAAACTATACAGGGAAAAAAAAAAGTAAGTTCTCCTAACAAATTTATATATAAATGCAATATAATATACATATAATATATAATGTATATTTGACCCTTTTTAATTTAGAATAGTTCAGCTGGAAGAGCAAAGATCACAGTATCACAGAATTGTAGGGGTTGGAAGGGACCTGGTCAGGCTGGAGAGTTGGGCAGGAAGAAACCAGATGAGGTTTAACAAGAGCAAGTGTAGAGTCCTGCATTTGGGAAGGAACAACCGCAAGTATCAGTACAGGCTGGGGGATGACCTGCTGGAGAAGGACCTGTATCAAGCCCAAGATACATTTACTTGCATGTCATTTCTGAAATTTTTCCTGCTTCAGTAATTTAATTTTAAGAACCTTATTTTTTTCACGTTCCAAGTCAGAGGCCAAGCAGAAACATGCTTCAAGGGGCAAGCAACAGACAACGCTGATCTCATTTTGATAAATTCCATGATTAGTACCTGAATCCTCTTTAGTTTTAAAATTTGTTTAATTACTAATGATTAGGGATAGAAAACTTTATAGCATAGTTATGAAAGATGTCTTTTTAAATAAGAAAATCTTTGCTTCAGAGCTAAGCACTTTTTTTTTTTTACAGGAATGGTCATTTAAATTACAGTCAAGGGGAAGGATCAATTATTGAATCATATTCCTCATATTAAATAAGCTAAAAAACAAAAACAAAAACAAAACAGCTGAGATACCTGTATGAGGAAATGAGCACCATTTTGAAGAAATGCATCTTTTCTTATTGGTATACTCAAAGTATGATGTGTTTTTCCTTCTGGAAACAGGAGGATGCTGTTTCTAGACATATTTAGAATGCCATCTTTTGCTCTCTCAGGATCCAGAGCTCCAGCTGGAATATACAGTGCAGTATAAACTAACTGCACATTTCCAACTGTTCCTTTCTCCCTTACAAAACTCAAGGATAAAAAGCGTCCTGTTGGATTACTTTCAATCTTCTGATTCTCCAAAGGATAAAACTTTATTACGCCATAAACATCATCGCTGTCCTGAATGTAAAACAAAAGCTGCAAAACAGAAAACAGCATCACTTACTCAATGCTACAATTAATATACACCACAGTTTTCACGTTTTCATGAAAGTATGTCCTGACTGTCATCATACATTTTTATCGTTAGTGAATTGGCACTCAAGAAAGAAATCAGATTGACAGCCCCAAAGTGTTGCTTGTGCACAAGCAGCACACCACTGATAGCAGCAACTTTCCTGCTATGCCTCATCTATGTCAGAATGAGCTTTGAATAACTGATTTTTGGTTCAGCAGCCAAAGTGAATAATTTGAATATATTTCAGACTGTGAAAAAATCATTTAATTCACCAAATTCATTCCAATCATATGTTCAAAAAGCAAAGTAGGGACCTGAGTCACAGAATTGTCAGTAATGCTAATTACCCCTTATTTAAAAGTTCAGAGGTTAGTCTTAATCACTAAGCCATCCTCTTGAAGCTGTTACTCTGTGTAAAACATTCCAGTACCTACAGCAAATAAGCAAGTGAAAATAAATGCTCAACCTTCTCTTAGCAAGCAACCAATCAAGATAGCAGTTATGCAATGATATTTATGATGGGAATATTCTAAGCTAAATGCTACTGCATTAAATAGGTCTGGCCTTATAAAATATGTTAAGCCAAAGACTTTGGATGTGGCTCTTTATACTGAGAATACATCAGCTTGCTTCACTTAAACTCAAGCACAACTACTTCAATTTAGCCAATCCACCAAAACTGGTGGATCCTAATCCTAATCCTACTCCCTAATTATTATCTATCACCTCCTCAAAACAAGTTCTGAAATCAAACTTACCTCAGATGGTTCGCTGACTTCTGCGCCTCCCTGTATTGTATGAGCTAAGAGCTTCAGAAGATAGGGCTCTGCTTCTTCTGGTATGTTATCATCAATAATGGTCAGTGAAAGTGTGACCAGCATCTGTCCTTGATCAAAATGTATCTCCCCGGTCTCTGGAACAAGGTCTGCAGTCACAGGTGACAGATCACTGCTATTTCGAGTTATGACCCAGGTCACAGAAACATTTCCATGTGTTCCACCATTTCTTACGATCGTGATCCCTTCAAACCTGTGGTTTTGAATGAAAATAAAAATCTGTAACATGCAATTATAATTAATATCGGTTTACTTAGCTATCTGTTCCCTGGAAGATTTATACTGACTTCAGTGGAATCGATATTAACTGCTGCTACTGACATTTGAGTCAGGACTTAAAATTTGTGAAATCATACCACAGAAGTAGACTTTTCTCAGGTTGCTTATTCATGAGATAATATACATAAAGACATGAGTAATATATCTAAAGACATTAGTTAAAATTTATTTTGTTTACAGTAAGAAAGATACTGAGAAGAGGAAAGTTGGCATGTTTATATTTTTTCTCAGGAAAGATGTTAAATTTCAGAAAACTTTTTCTCAACTAAATTTCTACACTGTTTTATGGACTATATCAAAATACAATTGTCAGGCATGAGTGTTTAAATAATGATTTTATTTAAAATAAAGTGACTCAACTATTTGCCTATGCACTGAAATATAATTTATCAATATTTGTGATTATGGAAATGTCACGTTTCCTGTATCTGTGTATAAGAAAGAAAAAAAAAAAAAGTGAATATTGAAGTGCTGGGCTCTACATACTAGAAATTGTTCATAAAATCATAGGTTGATACATTACCTCTTTCTCTGGGGATGAACCACCATCACTAGCTAGCAGTGGACATTTTTACTAAAACTGGCAATATTGTATAGATATTAGTTCTGCTTGTAAAGATTTGTGTGGAGATTTGTTTTTAATTTATCTGTAAAATTACATGTATTTAACTTTTTTGGAAGTCTATGGGTATTCAGTACTTCACAGAAGACACTCACCACCATTTTTTAACCAGAGACTGACTTTAAATACAGTATAGACAAAGATTTACTGGGAAAGGAAGCCTGAAATATATTTTCCACTTGTATGAATGGGTGTGTGGCCGCATCACAACTTCACTGATCCATCTTTTAGATTAAGGGTTTTTCAGTATTTTGATAATGTCATTAAATATTTACAGTTCTCATATATAGTTCATAAATATTAAAATACTTCTGCATAATTAGACATTTTCTCCCTTGAAAATTCTATATCGTTTATAATAATTACACAGTAGGTGATTTCTATATTAATTTTTCACTACTGATTTTATAATTACTGTCAGTGAAATCCTAAGGATGCTTTACAGTGCCAAACAAATCCCTTAACATGACGAGATACTGTTTGAAGATCTGTAGTACCTTGAAATTTGGTCTTCATCAATGATAACAGTTTGAGTAAACAGGATACTGTTGATTGAAAGCACTCCATAGGGTTTATCATTTGGTTGGATGGTGACGTGAACAACAGATGGATTAACCAAAACAGCATCTCCCTGTAACGTGTCCTTAAGGAGCATAATTTGGAAGGTCTCAGCAATTTCTGGTATGGCATCATCAAGGATCTTGAATTTCATATATACTTCATGAACTAGAGGTGTGAAGACAATAGTTGTATTTGGCTGAAGATCTAGGAAGTCTAAATTGAGCTGCGCATGTGCTGTTGAATTCCCAGTTATGATGGTGTAACTGACGGAGACTTCACATTCATCAGGTCCAATTAATTTTCCACTGTCATCCTTACCACGAATCACTTGAATTGTGAGCATTTCGACTTCCTCAGGCACCATGTAAGTGCTCTGAGCAAATCGCACAGGGCTGTCATTTTTCTTAATATTAATCTGAACAGAATTCCTTGTGGTGTTGATTTCAGCCCCTCCCTCCACACTCCTGAGATGAACAACAAACAATTCATCATTTTCAGGTATCTGGAAAAATAATAGTAGCAACAGGGTGTAAGTCCCATTTCAAATATAAGCAGAACACTTACTTAGAAATATGTTATGTATATTTAGCAATAAAGGGAAATAATATAAACATTACAACCCTTTTCACATTAAAATAAACAGGCAAAAAGAAACTCGCTTGCAACTTTGAAAATCCCTTCTCAAAATTGAATGTTTCCATTTTCTAAGACATACTTCTATGCTATGGAAATATGAAAAAGTGGGAAAAGACAAAAAAAAAAAAAGGGCAAACAAAAACTAGGCAAGAATCAGATGAAGCTCTATCTTTCCAACTAGAGAGTGTGAGGAGATCCAAACTCAACTTGTGGAAGTTGCTCTGCTTGGACACAAGTGTTCCTGACAGTTATTTAGTCTGACATCTTTATTTGCTGATGTTAACACCATTTTACATCTATGCATGCCTGAAAGAACAGAGGAACAACATATGAACACAACCTACCTTGGCCCTTTTGTTCCTATTCAACGGGAAAAAGAACAGTTCCTACTTTCAGACAGACTCACATTCCCAGCACAGCTTCAGTCACAGCTCTGAGAATGTGCTTGCTGATGCTTATCTATTAATTAGACTTTGGCATTTCTACATGTGGTTTGTTTAGAACTGCACTTTAGTTTTAGCTCTTTAGTCTCTAATAACTGATGCAGCAGACAAAAAAGAAGGGTTTATAAGCCTTGAATTGCAGAATTTAATATTTTTTACTTTATATTATTACATTTTATTCCCCAGTCTTGATAGGCTAAGTCTGTTTAACTGGAAAATATCATTATTTTATTAATACAGAGAGATTAGAAGGAAATATTTAAATATTACATAAGATCCTCACATCTCATTCTTGTTGTGGACTCTCAGAAAAAACAGTATTATTTGCTTCTGAGATAAATTCCACAACAAAATTGCTTATGTGTTACTAATGGCATTGCTTTGTTATAGGGCTGATGAATCCTTTCCATGTAGTTCTGTTTACTGAGCAAAAAAAGTTCAGAATTCCTTGTGGTCCAATATTTCTTCTCTTTTTACACATTTGTTAATTGGCCACCCTTAGATCCTGTTTCAGGGCACAAAGGGTATGCACGCCGCTGTCTTTGTAGCTGAGGCCAATTTTGTCCCTTGTTTGACTTGTGGCACTTAAACTTGCATAATATTATTGACTGATGCAGGTTGTTTGTTTTTTTTTTCCAGCGTGAGATTTGCAAGCTCTCTGTCACCTCTCTCCTACACTACTATTTCCTATTTTATCTTATTAAAATTGATGTTAACTTACGCTTGTTTTAGTTCACTAGTTCATATACTGTCTTGCAGTACAAAAATACGCATTTGACAGTCAGAACGTACATGCCATTTTAGTTGCAGATAAAATCTTAGTATCCTACATAAATAAGGCATTGTGGAGCTTTCAATTACATCATGATTGACCAATAAATACATGAGTCAAACTTCGAATATAATAGTATAAATGATTTCCAGTGCTGCCTTGCCTCTTTAATTTTCTCTTAAAGTTGCAATTATACTTAAAAAGGAAACCTGCACAGGAAAAGTACTATAAATGCAGAGCTGTGGAAATCAGAACTGCAGTCCCCTACCTTCTGTAAGGCTGCACAATTCAGAAAAATACTTGTTTCATTGGTTTCCCTAACTCAGATCCTAAAAGCTCAAATTAAGTTCTGACAGTAGTGTTACTGGATTCTTGTGAACTCTATCATCATCATCATCAATAAAGGTTTTTGTGCAAAATTCATCTTTCACATACACTTGTGAAAGACTTTCAAAGAGTGGAAAGACGTTGACTAGACACACCAAATACAGATCAAACTTTTAGAAACAGAAGTTTGAGAGCATTTCTCAGAATAAAAATAAATAAAATCACATCCTCCCAAGAGAAAAGACCCTAATAATTTATTTCTGTGTGTAAGTCACTGAAATATTACATTGAATTGGAAAGAGATGTTTCTACACTTCAGCACCCCAGGTTGGCACAGCCTCTTAACACTAGAGTATCAGTAGAAATGTGGAAGGACATTTTTTATAACTAAGAGTAAAAAGGAAACAAGCTGCTTTACAGTTCTGTGCTCACTTCTGAGACACACACCTTTCACCATTATTGTTTTCTTATGAATTTCTTACTAAGTTGTTTTGTATCATATATACTTATTTTGATGTCTCAGTTTTCCCTCTTAAGCTTATTATAAAGGAAAAGAAAAACACAAAAGAAAAGTGCAGGTAAGAAAAAAGGAAAATCACAAGTTGCAAATTAGAAGAATGTTTTGTTTACTCTGAGATAAAAAGAAAGCCTCACAACCTATGAGTTATGTTGTGTTTTTTTTTTGTTTTGGTTTGGTTTTTTTGTGTGTGTGTTGTTTTTTTTTTTCAATTGGCCAATCTGAAAACAGAAAAATGTTAATTATCACCTAGTATGCATGCTTTCCACAAGACTGCATGTTTGTTTCAGGAATCTCATCTATTTTTAGGATTTTTTCAAATATGTTTCTACCCTGAAACATATTTGAAAAAAAAAAACCACAAACAAACAACGACAAAAAATATTTTTGAATCTGCCTTTTCCCTGTGAATCTTCAATGTGTAATATTCTTTCTTTAGTGACAAAGATAACATGTCTGCTCAGCCAGGATATGCACATAAACTAAAACTATTCACTGATGAGAATTAAAGAGGGAGCTTGGAAAGAGTAAAAATAATAGACCAGAGAGCCAAAATTTAACATCACTTCATCAAATAGAACTGCTTTTAACCTTATTTAAGCCAAGCCTTTTTGTAACTTATTACTCTAAGTCTTTCCAGAACTTCAGTTAACCTTCTACGTATCAAAGCCTAAGATGAAGTCAGCTTGTTCCTACCTGATCATCAAGCACTGTTAAATTATAAATCAGCTTTGATCTCCCAGGTGTGAATGTAATATTTCCCTTAGCTGGACTTAGGTCTTCTTCAGCTGGGTTTGGACCATCTTTTATCTGCAAAGAATTGATTTGTCTGATGAGAAGTCTATAAAGCAGGAATACAAATCCAGTGCAAGTACAATAACCAATATGCAGTGTGACTTGCATAACAAATGACTATCTGTTCAGCCATCTCCAACTTACAACTTACATGAACATTCAGTTGTGAAAATCTGCTCTTTTCTGGCAGACAGTGTAAGTCAGAACAACCACTCTGAAGAAATCCCGTATTTCCAGAATAAGAGGAAGAAAACTACTTCCATATAGGCCTATGGGGACTCTTTAGTATATTCTGATGCATAACTGACTCTTTCATATTACAGAAAGGATATTCATGCAAATTCAGTTTGAATCAATAGTATTTCATAATAAATTCCAAGACAAAGTAATAGTACTTACTGGTTTTGTGTCCCTTCTATCTTAACTTGTGATATTAAAGATACTAAATTTAACAGTCAAACTCAAAATACTACAAAGCCTCTTAAAGCCTCTTACATATGGGATTTTTTGGTTTTAGAACATTTTGTAAATTATTTTTCAACATACATATATAATGATGTGAGACAGACCTAAGTAATTGTCCAGAGAGTAAGATTTACTGTACCTTAAAACAAACATATTTGCAAAAAATTGCACAGAGAATCATATTCAGTACTTTAACTATTCATGCTATATTTAGTATTAATAAAATCCAGTGCAAAGCTTTTCTGGTTTTGACAGGTCTAGACTAAAGCTTTGAGGTCTAGATTAAAGCCTTACCCTATAGGACCAGGCAACTAGTACAGAAATATCTATATGAAAGATTTTATATATAATTTTAAAGTAAATAATAGAGTCTGAGCTAGATAAGAAAAAGAAAGCAATGAAGTCAGTAATTGTATCACATTCAAATCACATATGTAAATAACAGGATAAGTATTCAACATGATTAATTATTTCAAAAGCTTCATTTGCAGGGGATTCAAGATAGAGATCAAGATACAGATGATTATAGATACAGAAATTCACCAAATCCTGAGCACTCACAGTTCAAAGTTGGGATAATCATTAAAGACTCACTTGAATATTTGTATGTAAAATAAATATTTTTTAAAAAAATTAAAAAAACTTAGATAAGACACTTCTTACATACTTAATATGCATTATTTTCTAGTAATACATACTGATGTTGCCTCACGTACCTTTCTAAATGACAGAATATACTCGGTTTTCTCTAGTACCTCTTAACGTTAAACAGTCAATTAAACAGTCAGATAATTACAGTATTTTCTATATGACGGTTAATATGAATCCCTTTTATGAAACAGATCTACCTAATGTAGATGTAGGTATTTTGTCCTTCTTCCCCTTTTGCAAACACTTCAATAAATTATGATTACAGCCTCTCAGTTTAATCCAACAGACTACTGTATGAAGTCTTTTGGATAAACTCACCTCAAAAGTTATGACGACCGTCCCATAGGTTCCCCTCTCTCTAATTAGAGTGAGCGGCACAAATTCATTTCTGCCCCTGGGCTCATTCACTGTGATTAAGGCAGACTAATGAGGAAGAAAAGGAACAGACAATCAGACACAGATCAAATATCACAGCAGAATGAAGAAACTGTTACCATAGAAATATCAAACTCCCACAGACAAGTTAATCCAATCCGCAAACCAGTCCACTGATGGCATACATTTCCTAGCAACCAATTAGTTCAGCTAATGAAAACCTTAAAAGATTTCAGATAAAAATGTATCACGTAATGCAATTTGTGTGTTTTTGTTGTTGTTGTTGTTTGTTTGTTTCTGTAAATGAACATAGTCAACATACACAAAGCACTGACATATCATCACTGGTATTTTTAGGAGCTCCTACACCCATTAAAAATAGGTTTTCACCATCATGAAGTCGTTTATTAGATAGCTAGCTATAAATGTACTCAGGACAATCATTTAGGTCACTGGTCACTTTTTTAGGCTATTGTAGGTAACAGATTTTGAAGATATCCACAAATCCCAGAAGCAGCTTGGCTTAGTACTGTGGCTCTAACATTTTCTTATGTTCTTATGTTTTTTCAGAGAAGTCCTATACAAAATTATATTGTCAGAATGCTGTCAATACGGCATAGCTACTCGTTCTACTAATACAACCTCTGTATTATTGCAAATATCATCTGCTGGAGTAACAACAGCATCTTATCCCAGAGGGTGTTATAAAATGCATATATTATGACAATGTTCCCTCAGCTTGTCAGTCAAGTATAATAAGGCTCACTACTGATGGTAAAATGTATATATTCTCAAGATTTTCAAATCACATTTTTACCTTTAACTTTCCTAGGGTATTATTCCTCAGTTTCTTCCCTACTATATTTAGATCTTGACTTATAGATGAGGGACAGTGATACTGAACAACTTTAAGTAAGTTTTATCTTTAAGATGAGCAACATTGATATCCATCCAAGTGCGAGGCTCTCAGGCTATTTCTCAATACCTAAAAGCATACAGTAGTATTAAAGCTGTATATATGCATGAATTACATACATATGTATGAATTACCTCTAGAGACGGTTTAAAAGATGTAACTCAGAATCAGTTTTCGAGGGATTCAGTTGAATAACTAACCAGCATCTTTGAAAATTTCACCTTTATGCTTTATAAAATTTTCATATATACCATATAAAAAGCCATACCATGTTAAAAGAAATTATTCCAAAGGCATTGTCATTTGATAAGACTGTTACAGTGACAGACTTGGGTGAGCCAAGCTTTATCTTTGCAGACGGTTTCTAAAATTAACAAAAAATAAGATATTAAATATGGTAAATATAGGCAAAAATAAAAGCATCTTGATTTTACTGTTTTAAATATTATTCTCTGAAAATTGTACATCTTTTTATTAAATATTACAGTAAAAATTATTTAAAGCAACAGAATGCACCAAAATAATTCTTCCTTATTTAGGAAGTATATTCTATATGGTCAACAGCAAAGTGAATGAAACAAACCTTTCGAATGATTACTTACAGTTTGGCAATCTACTAGGAATAGGGAACTAGGTTTGAAGCATGTAGGTCTGCCAAGAACTCAAAAATTATTCTTTTTTTTCCTAACACTTGTATAAAACTGAAACTTTGAAGCTATTATGTGAAGTGAGTTATCAACTAAAGGAAACTTATTATTTACAGTGTTGTAAAAATGAGCTACTACATTTACATGTCAAAAGAAGAAGGAAAAATATAGACTTCTACATTCACTGCCAACATTTCCCAAAATGTATTAAAAGCATAAAATTTTTCTTTACAGAACTGATTTCAAGCTTAGTCATGAACTGCTACCTTAAAAAAAAAAAAAAGAAAGAAAAAAAAAAAAAAGGAATGCAGGCTCCTCATAGAATGACTCACGTGAGATAGAACCATATGCACAGATTTATCAATATGTTTTTTAAAAATGTTTGGTTGTTCAAAGGGAAGTCTTGTTTACCCTCTGCAGGACTGGAAATCATCCTGCTTTTTTTGCTACTTCCACCCTTTCTTGTAGGTGCAGTGTGTAGGAAAACAGGAAAGGCTGACCCTTCACAGTCTAATTCCTTGGCACTCCAGCACAACACCTTCAAATACCAACAACTGAATGCAGCGTTTGCTGAAGTTTCAGACTATGTCTATACTGCACAGCAATGTCACATAGACACCCACAGGAACAACAAAACTTTCTTAAAAGGAGCAATAAGAACCATCCTGGCTAGTCTCCAAATTTTAGTTCTTACCTATTAAGACTCAGACCCACAAGCATGACTGCACAGAGTTCTACAGAATACCATTCATTTCTGTCAGATTACATAGCATTTTCTGGGCAAACGGATAAATTGAAAAACTTAGACTTACTGGTAATGTCAAGTAAAATGTGAATGTCTCATCAGCCTCCGGAAGATCGTCATCACAGACAGATATATACACTGTTCGGTTTGTTTCTGTATCAGGTATAAATGCAGCCGCATATGTGTCAAAAAAGTCTCCTGTATCTTCTCCATAAAGCTACAATAAATACACAAGTGAATGACATTTTCTTCTTCCCCTACAATCTTCTTTAATATTATTCTGGACTAATTATATGGATTTCATGCACTTTTCTATGCACATGATTCCTCCCACTGTTTACCCTGCCGTTATACAATTTATTTCTAGACAGAAAGTACAAATAATAGCCCCTTGTATCCATGCTAAGTAACCAGAAATAACAACACTTTATTCAGAACCACTTATGATGTCCTTCCTTAAAACTGGTTGTCTTTTGCTTAATGTACCATAGGACCAGTTTTTAATTAAAAGATTGTTCTGAGCACAGAGCTGCACACCATGTATTAACTCACCTGAATTAAACTTACGTTAAGATGCAACTGTCTTCTGCTTTCCTCTCTCACTCTAGGAACTAGAAGGAGCTTAGGAGTTTAACCTAAATTAATGTTTAGATTGCCAAAGCTGGGCAAGCTGAATTTTAAAATGTAAAGCTCTGCTTTCACATCATTCAACAAAAGAAAATTGCACCAAATCAAATATTAAGTAAGGTGCTTATAGGACAGAGTACAGAGCCAGTGGTGTCAAGATTGGCAAAATCTGTAGGCTAATTTTACAGTTTGAAGCTGAGACTAAATGGCATAGTCCTCTTCATCTTACCTGTTTTTGCAAGATTTTCTTGACTGTGACCTGATGAACTCTCAAATTCTCCAATGCATTCAGTAAGTCATTTCAAAAACATCCCCATGGCTGCTACACCTTAAACTACCACCCTTATAGGCACTGATAGTTTGAACAGACCACTGTGAAAAAAGCTATTCTTTTTTTGAGAATAATGAAATTAGAATTTCAGTGAAGAGAAAACAAATTATAGTCGATATTTTTGTGTCTGTAACCTCTCACTGGACATTTTGGTAACTGTATTTTTAAAGTATCTGAGCCAACACTAGACCTACCAAAAGACTTTTATGAAAATGGATTTTTACTTTTATTTTTCTAAAAGAGATCAGGTCTAATACAGAAACTAAGTTACTCTGTTTGTTATGGCAACATATAACACTACTTTCAAACTAAAATCACATTTTCTCAAGGTTTCCTCCTTAGACATTAATAAACTCTGAAATCCCTACAGATCAATTTCTATTCATTGTGATTTTTAAGGTATGTATTTTTCATATTCAGATACAGGAGAATAAACTGTATCACAGTGTAGATACACAGTTTATTTTGCCTACCCACTGAAAAGAATCATAAGCAGCACATCTCTGCTACACTGCTGTGTTGTCCTTACTCACACCCAATAGCATCTTACTCCATGCACATATAGTTTAACACACTCTAAAGGGTTTAATCATTTAAATGGAGTACAATTGAAATCATGGTTATTAACAGCTAAAAGATAAAATCAATGATGTAAAAATAGTAACTCTGACTTCTCAAAGAACTGACTCAAAAACTGGAGTAGCTATTAAAATCGTAAAATCATGGAATAACAGAATAGTTTGGGTTGGAAGGGACCTTAAAACCAACTCCCCTGCCATGGGCAGGGACCCGTCCCAGCAGCCCAGGCTGCCCCCAGCCCCATCCAGCCTGGCCTTGGGCACTGCCAGGGATGGGGCAGCCGCAGCTCCTCTGGGCAGCCTGGGCCTGGGCCTCACCGCCCTCTGAGGGAAGGATTTCCTCCTAACATTTAACCTAAACCTGCCCTCTTTCAGTTTAAAGCCATTCCCCCTCGTCCTGTCCCTACACGCCCTGACACAGAGTCCCTCGCCAGCTTTCCTGCAGCCCCCTTTAGGCACTGGCAGGCCGCTGTGAGGTCTCCCCGGGGCCTTCTCTCCAGGCTGAACAACCCCAACTGCCTCAGCCTGGCTCCATGGGAGGAGGTACTAAACTGCAGGTTCTAGAGTAATCTTGAAAAGGAGAAGTCATTACGTAGATGCATTTTCATTATGAATGCACAGCTAGCATTGATATCAAACTTTTTCCTGAGCAGCTTGAGCTGGCTCCTTCAGGAAATGTTTAAACCGTTTTCTTGACACCACTGACACTGACAAAAGGAATTTGCTCAGTTACAGAAAATGGGTTTGGCTTATCCAAACCGTAGAATCACGGAATATCCTGAGTTGGAAGGGGGCCACGAGGATCACCAAGTCCAACTCCTGGCTTCACACAGGACCACCCAAAAACTACACCATGTGTCTGAGAGCATTGTCTACACACGTTGAACTTCATCAGGCTCAGTGCCGTGACCACGTCCCTGGGGAGCCTGTCCCAGTGCCCGACCACCTCTGGGTGCAGAACCTTTCCCTAACCCCCAGCCTGACCCTCCCCTGTCCCAGCCCCATGCCGTTCCCTCGGGTCCTGTCGCTGTCCCCAGAGAGCAGAGCTCAGCGCCTGCCCCTCCGCTCCCCTCGTGAGGGAGCTGCAGGCCGCCATGAGGCCTGCCCTCGGCCTGCTCTGCTCTGGGCTCAACAAAACCAGGGACCTCAGCTGCTCCTCGTACGTCTTGCCCTCGAGACCCTTCACCATCTTTGTTGCCCTCCTTTGAATGCTCTCTAATAGTTCATGTCCTTTGTATTTTGTATCACCCAAAACTGTACACAGTGCTCATGGTGAGGCTGCACCAGTGCAGCGCAGAGCGGGACAATTCCTTCCCTCAAATTGAAGCACTGTCCCAGTGAAGTACCACATTCCTTTTTGTTGTCTTGGTACAAGCATAAGCAACATTCAAAGCTTCAAAAATACATTAATATTCAGTGACGATACAACTGGCATGGTTTCTTACCGACACAATCGCTGTGACGTTAGCAGGCTTCCCTGTTCTCTCGATTACAAGGCGTATAACGGTTGTACTTGTTTCATTAACTACAAATTCTGTTTGTCCACTGAATTTCACTTCTGTTTCTCCAGATGTGAAATGAATGAGTAGCAATAAAAGCAAATAAACTAATAAAGAATCAGAGGGCATCCCTATAGAGGAAAAAAAAAAAAAAAAAGGAATAATTAAAAATAAATTGTGTATCTAAAACATGTAAAACAACCTCTGTTGGCCTTTCCAATGCAGTCAACCTTTCGGGAAGTGTTTCTGCAAATCCTTCAGGTACTGTGATTTTCTTGTAAACTTCAGAAATGAGACAAAAACAAGCACAGGTCTCAGCCATAATCAAGTTAGATAGCATAATTATCTTCTGGATTCAATTCTGTTTTCGTAATTTTCATCTAATGATATTCCAAAAAACATACATCAATGTTTTCCAAATGGAGGAATAAGTAGCTTTTAAGGCAAAAAAATATTTAAAAAAAAACACAACTGTTTTCATATCTAACCAACAAAAAATAGCTTGAGGGTTGACAGTCCAATACTTCTTTTATTTCCACTTTTTTTTTTTTTTTTTAAATCTGGTGATTCTCTTTAGAAATATAAATGAACTGGCATGAAAGGTGAAGACCTGGATGTTTGTGGTCATCTCATAGACCATTTTTGACATTTTATGGACCATGAAATGTTCTTAAATATTTACATATTTACATGAGATTCTTTTGACTGCTTCTCTTATCTCCTGATTCTTTCACATTCTCCTGTCATACAGAATCACTGTGGCACATTTTAATGTGATCGTAACCTTTGCACAGACAGATATTTATTTTTATTTGTTTATGCACAATGTCTGGTTTTCTTTTCTCTTAAGATAAGACAACTTACACTAAGGTGGTTTATCTTTCTTACATCATAGATCAATTACATGATGTAATACACATTTTTAAGTTCCAGTGAGGTCATCAGGTATTGATACTCTTAAATATGCATTTTTAAGAGGCTTTGGCACAACAAACTGCAAACAGATGCTATGTTATGCAGAAGCTCATATTGTGTACAGTGGGGATCAGAACTAAGCACTTGGATGTGGAATGGAGCAAATTTCTGCCATGAGATTCTGAGCAATTAATGAACAAACCAAGAGAACATAAAGACCAGAAAGTATTGTGGCATGGATCTTTAATGGAACCAGTTCTTTCAGCAAGTTTCTTTTAACTTGCAGTCACAATTTTATAATTTTAATTTTAAATCTCTGTACAAACAATACAAATAATATTTGTGTAATTACATTTAAATAAATTGTCACTTTGCATAAAATTATGCTTCCAAGTACTGTGTTTTTCAGGTTAATCTGTCAATGTCAATTGGATGGATTGTACAGAACATACTGCATATCAATTATATTTAAGCTAAGCTGTGTTAGCAAGAACTCATCCTCATTACTTGTAACAGTTAATGAAAGTGCAGTCAGAAATGGTCAGAAGATTTTGTAAATTTATGAAAATTTCTGAAAATTACTGAAACATATTTTTTAAAGTGTATGTCAAATTTGTAATCAGAAAACACTTCAGATCCAGTATGGATTTTAAGTCTTATATGTATGCACTCAGATAACATTTATCTTCTACTGAACAGAGAACAAACTAGTCATCAGACAACTAAAATTATCAAAGCTTCAGAAAGAATTCAGGACTTTCTTTCTTCTTACAATAAATTCTGTCTGGATAAGGGTTAATTCTACACTGTGGGGATTAGAAATAAAACTGCTTTCAGACAATTAAAGAACAGACACGACATAAGTTGCAAATACAGACAAGAACACTAACAGTGTCTCTCAGAATTATGAGATTGGTGGGATGACAATATCAGCTGACTTTAATTACTTGCAATGAAACATTCACCTAGCTCCACTGAACATCACTGAGGGAATAGGTTAGCAATGAAACTCAGTGCAAAAAATCAGGGCCAACCATTACCTCGATGAAAAATTTTACAACGTACTTAAAAAGTGTTTCATTATTTCCATCAAGAAAGTCACACAGTAAAATAATTTTACTGCAGAACTTCACACTGCTACAAACTGAACTTTTATTACTGTGAACACGGTCATTCAAGATCTCTATGTTTTTTTATTAATAAGTAAATGCATAACAGACTTTCAGGAACAAAGTTTTTCCTACACGGTGATCTCTGTGGTGATGTTAGTGCAAAAAATGATTACCATAAGAAGCAAAGATGAAAAATACATTGCAATAAAAATCAGGACTTAAAATCCTCCGCATCTCAAAAGCTGACTCTATTAATCTGCAAGATATTTTTATTTTTTTTATTTTTTTTTTATGTGGAACTGCTCAGAAAAATACAAGCCTTCAAGCCTGAAAGTGAACAGTTGCATAACCTTTGTAAACTCCTAGACAATTACACTGTCTGCAAATGCAGGCATCATCCATACTAAACTGAGGAATTTGTTGACCTTTTAGCTTCAGCTGTTACCTTGTCATAGACTTCGCAAATATCTTCCCACGGTACATGCTTCTAGTAAGTAATACTGAAAACATGATCCTTCAGGGCAAGATTACAAAGTTTAGGATTACTTGAATTCTATTACTTCTACTAGAGAGCATTCTAAAACTATAGGATTACTCCTGTGGAACACGAGAGGTTTCACAATCATACCATCAATTATTTAGCTGGTGTGTATTCTTCCTTGTTACATTATTTGTACTAAGATTTACCTTGCACAGCCTGCCAAAAGTAGTTTTTACTCTACTGACATAAACTCAGCTTTGAAAATCATTATTACTTTTTTAAAAATGATGTAATATAGTAAATACAACATCAGAAAAGATTTAGAGAATGCAGAACAAATTTATTCAAATAACCAAAAAGATATTATAGGTCACAGTATTTTATTTTATTAAATACCAACTCAATTTGTGTACTAAATTCCTGGTTTTGCTACACAAATTTGTATTGGAACATAATTTGTTCCGTATGAATTGCAAAGCATAGAGTTCAGCAGAAGCCTTTGTAAAATCATGGATTAAAAAATAACTCTTCCCCACCTTCCTCACCCCAGTATATTGCTGATAATTTTGATTTTTTTCAAATGAAGCTGAAACTGTAGTTCTTGTTCACTGCTAAGTTTTGGTAAACCATGCATTTGGAGGTAAACCATGCATACTCAGATCGCTTCAGGGTAGGTACCTGACAGCTTTGGCCAGTTTTTGAGGGAGGTAGCTGCCTGGGTACCTTCACTTCCCTTCGCTGATCTTGTTTTGCAAAACTTCTGGGCTAGCTCCAAATACAGAACTGCTTGTCACTACCAGCTGAACACCCCTCCACGTTAAGACCCTCCCAATTTTGGCCCTACTTTGGAGGTAGCTGCATGCCTGCTAGCTACCATTGCCTCCTCCAGGGAAGCTTCTGCAAATGTTTGGCATTCTGCCTGAGAAACATTTAGCTCTGGGTATCAGCTGCAAAGCCCTTCAGGGTACGGACACCACAAGTTTGGACAAGTTTAGAGGGAAGTGTATGCCTGGTAGCTACCCTTGCCTTCGCACCTCGGCATGCTTCTAGAAAAAAAGATTTGCCTTCCTCCAAGAGAGATTTTGTTCTTTGTGGATCCTAAACTCGGATCCCTCTAGGAAGTGTAACAGAGAATTTTGGCTAATTTGGAGGTTGCTACATGCGCGGTAGCTACCTTTGCCTCCACCACATTGTACTTATGAAAAATTCTGTGTTACACGCGGAAGTTCTGGAAAGACCATACCCAGATGGGGTATCTACCTGAAGTCTGGCCAAATTGGGAAGGACGTGCATGCCCAGTAGCTACCCATTCCTCCTCCCAGGCATACTTGGTGAAATTTTTGGGCCTCTTCCAGAGAGAGAGGGGCTTGTGGATTCGGTCCGCAGACCCCTTCAGGTTACGTACCCGAGAACATTGGCCAAAGCTGTCAGGTACCTACCCTGAAGCGATCTGAGGAGAGGATCCCAAACTAAATCTGTATGTGGAGGTAGCCACAAAGCTCTGGCCAACAAGATCCGCCAGCTGTGTGGCATCCAGGGCAGCATTCGTAGCACAGACGGTTTGTATGTGGTCTTGGACACTGGCTACATGTGTCTTTATGGTGTCTGGGAGACCACCTGCCTGCGACCATAGAGACGCGGTCCTCCCGGCCTGCTAGAGCGGCCCCCCGCGGTCCGCCAGAATCCCAGCGTCCCTTGCGCGCTCCCGCCCGGCCTCAGCGGCTTCCGGCGGCGGCAGAGCAGGGGCGGCGGGAGCAGCGAGGCGGCGGTAGCCGCGGCGTAGCGCGGGCAGGGCCAGAAGGTGCAGACGGTGATGGTGCAGCCCATCGTAGCCTTCCTGCGGCCGGGGGGCGACGGGGGAGCGGGTGGGGGGCGGCCCGGGCCTCAGGGGTCTCGGCCCGGGCCTTGAGGCCTTGTTCCGGGCCTGGAGCTCTTGTCCCCGTGCTGAGCCCTTCACGCAGCGCCGCAGAACCTCATCTTCTGCTACCTGCAGAGCGTGAGTAGCGCAGGGAGAGGACGGGGAGGGGATGGGGATGGGGATTTGGGGGAGGGGTGGGGGGAGCGGGGAGGGTCCGGGGATCCCCCTCGCTGAGTTTTCGGCTCTCACCGGTTGCTCGGGGCAGGTTTGTGGGGAATGGAGAGCTGTGCGGCGTGCTGGTGGGTACAAGGAGCTGCTGCGCAGCGCGGCGTTGCCCCCTCGTGTTAACGGGAGTGGGATCGTGCAGCCGGGCGTGCAGGAGTGTTCCCTTGTGACTGGAAACGTGTTCTTCAGCAAACGTGTAGTATTCACCCGGTCCTATAACACTCTAAAATGTCAGACTGTTAATTGAAAGTGCCCCTGAGAGTTGCTCCTTGGAGTGTTTGGGAGCTCTAGCGGCTATGGTTAGCGGGTATTTCTGAACACATGAGAGAGAACAGAACTACTCGCGGTGTTTGTGTGCCTATTTACTCTCCTCCTTCATTCTGCAGAGGTCGAGGATCCAGGTGTGGCTTTCCGAGCAAGTGAACATGTGGATAGAAGGCTGCATCATCGTGAGTATCAGCACGACCCCGCGTTACGTCGTTAGTTTGTTTTCCCTCATTCACAATCCTATTTTTTCTTGTCAAGAGAAGCTAGCACAAGGGAAAAAAAAATCGCTAACAATTAGTCTTCATTGTCCAGCCTGGGTCAGCAAAGCTGACGATGGTTTGTGTTGTTGCTGAACTAATTGCCACTGTTGCTGATTTCTAGGGCTTTGACGAGTACATGAATTTGGTGCTGGACGACGCAGAGGAGATTCACTCCAAGACAAAATCAAGGAAACAGCTGGGTGTGTCGTGCGTCTGTGCAACCCGAGCGACGCGCGGTCTGAAACCTGCCTGGGTGAGCCTTCTAGGTAGCAGCACTGAGAGGTACCAACCGTGATGGGCAAAACCCTGCTCAACCACAGGAAATACTTTCTGAAAACGCGAGATTATTCTCAGGTTCTGGGCTCTCTCTAATCCCCTCTTTCCCTTCTCTGTGCTGCAGGCCGGCTCATGTTAAAAGGGGACAACATCACTCTTCTACAGAGCGTTTCTAACTAGAATTTGCCATCCTTAGAACAAAGGTGGCTGCCGTGCTGCGGAGTGACTGAGTGCCAGGGGAACGCGGCCCGCTGGTAGATAGGAAGTTATTTGTAACTGGGGTTGCATGCTGAGGTCAAAAGTCCTTCCTTTGTGGACTTCCTTTTCTTTTTGCTGTGGATCTGATAAGTTTCGCTAACGGTATGTGCTTTCTCGAACATTACATCTGCATTATGCGGCCAGGGTGGACTCGTTCAGGGCACGGAAGCCCCACACGGTCCTTGAGCTAGCAGGGTGCTAAGGAGGGTGTTGGAGATTTTGCATACAATTGCAGCCCTTTGTTGCTGCAGTGACAGGTTCCTCAGATTCTTTCTAAACGGGGTTTAACTTGTTGAGAATCTTTTTGGGAGTGTTTATTGTGGATCAATCAGTAAAAGTATCTTAGTGGGCCCGTGAGGGATTTGGGGCTGTGG
The DNA here is from genome assembly GCF_964211835.1 of Anser anser. Classification (NCBI taxonomy): domain Eukaryota; kingdom Metazoa; phylum Chordata; class Aves; order Anseriformes; family Anatidae; genus Anser; species Anser anser. The sequence continues at coordinate 66,621 of NW_028153832.1, forward strand.
TGCAGTAACCCAGCGTTTACAAGTGTTACTGCTACGCATGCCTGTCCAATAACGTCTCCAGATCAGAGAGTGAGAGCGGGCAACTGGTTTGGATTAAATCTGTCACTTCTTGCTGCTTTGGACAGAGCCTGTAGATTAAACCCTTGTGCTGTTCAATAAGCTGGGGTATCAGATGTGTCGGTTGGGTTTTTATCACTTGATTTATTTTTTTTATCCGTCTGGAGATCTGTCTGTTCTATTTAAGTTTCCCCAAGAGAGCTGAGTTGCTTGGTGCATCGACCAAAGATCAGTTCCCTGGCTGACTTGGGACAACCAGTCCCCTCGTTTTTCTGAGCACAAAAAAAAAAAAAAATTGACTGTAACTGTAACTCAGAAACTAAGATTACCTGAATGGAGAGAAATGAATTTTGATGCACAGGCTGTGCTAGAAATCTGTTAATCAACATTCAGTTTTTCAAAACTTCAATTTGTGTATCACCATCATGAAAATTAGTAAATTCAAGGTGGGAGATCCTTTCCTGAAAGGGAAGGACAGAAATACGAGTCTTGCTGTGGGGCCTACCCAGCGCAGTTCTGCCATTCCGAGAAGTAATACGTCAGGAGTGTCACAGCAGACGTTCCCAGGAAGAAACCTTTGAGGGGCAGCATGACACACTTTATTGGCTAAAGCAGCTTCAGCTGTACAGCCTGCTGCCGGGATGGGGAATTCTAAGTTGTGTTCAAGTTGCTGAGTTCCTTTCAGCATGTAGTAAAGATGTAACGTGCCGATGTGGTTTGGGAACAGGAGGCATTACGTGTCACCAGCAGTGGGCACACAGGGAACAAAATAGTATCTTACGAGGTCCTCCACATCCGCCTTTCATTTTGTCCTTGGTTTGCCAGCTGGAGCTTTCAGGAGGCGAGGAAGGAGGCTGTCCCAGTGAGTAGTTCAGGTGTTGCAGGGTATTTGTGATGCAGTGCTTGTAAAATTTACCTGCCCGCATCTCCTGTTACAGGCAGCCCCCCCCGGGCCCTGTGAGACGGGGAGCTGCTGCCCGGGCTTAGGCCCAAGGTGCCCTGTCAGGCCCAGGGCCGCCCTTGCCCTTGCCCTCGCCCTGCCCTTCCCTCCCGCTCCTCAGCCCTTCCTCAGGCCTTTTGGGCCGTCCGTCCCACCGCCCTGCCCCGTCCCTGCCGTCTCCCGAGGGAAGCAAAGAGTCCCTGGGCGGCCTTCAGGGAGGAGGTTCTGCTGAGGAAATTAAAGCTTCCCCCTTAACGGGCGCCTTGCGAGTTATTGAGTTCCAACCTTCTGCCTTCCTTTCGTAGCAGTGCCTCTGAGGGGTGTGCTGTAAGGTAGCCGTCATCTGGCGCGCTGCTCCTCCGTTTCCCAAAGGAGCTGCCCTCAGGATCTGACTAACTCTGGATGCACCCGGTTGTCACCTTAATTTCTCCGTTAGTTTGCTGGAAACAACCTGCTTGGGTGACCGTTGTGTTTGTTTCTTAAACCTTGGATCGAGGAGGTCTCTGTTTCCTTATGCTGATGTTCACGAGGAAAGTGCAGAAGGGATGCTTACTGTTGCCCGGGTCGGTACTGTTGCCAGGATGGGAATGTTTAGCCTACCGGCCCTCTGGTGCTGTTAGGCTGCACTCGGAGTGTGAGCTCTGGGCCTTATTTGGAAAAGACTGCGTTATTTGAGTGTACAAACCCGAGATATTCTGTGGATAGGTGATTCTCGAACCACGTCAGAACCACTGCTGGAGTCGGACGCGTGTTTGACTGATCAGGCGGAGCAGGTGAACTGAATTTGTTGCTGGATGGCGAGGTGTTCTGGGGGAAGAGCTAGTCTAAGGAAAACTTCCTCTTACTGCCCCTTCCCATCTCAAATGGCCACTGCCTGGGGAAATTGCTTCTTTATGAGATTAACTACAACGTTACAGTGAGGATGAGGAATCATCATTACTCCCATAGTTATTTGCTGCCAGGCCGCAGCGTTGATTTCAGAGATGTTTTTTTTAAAAAAAAAAAAAGGAAAAAAGAAAGGAAGTATGTATTCTTTTACATACTCTCTTTTTCCCGAGAGTAAATGTTGTAGCTTCAGCAGTACCCTTCCTCTGGAAACGATTCCCAGTGCCTGCTCAGACACTGGGGAGGAAAATGACCGAGAGAGCAATGGAGGAGAGCCACCCGATATAAAGAAAGGAAAAAAGGGGTTATGGATGAAGGGAAAGCCACTACATAAAAAATTGGTGCTATCTAAAAATTGGTTAAGGGTTTGGGACCTGCAGGTGCTGCCTACACGTGCGTGTGTTGCAGTCGTGCCTGTTGCCACTGCGCAAAATGGAGAGAGCTTCTTTGTCGAATGCAGCATGAAAGCATGCGCCATTGCCTGGAAGAAAAGCACGGCCTTCCCTCGTGTGGGACTTCTTCCCTATTGATCTGTGGTTTACCTGAAGGTTTACCATAACCTGCATCATATGTTTCAAAACAAAAACAAAACCCAACACCAACATTAAAGGGTGGCAAGGCAGATGCTCATCTGGGGACTGCTGGGACTGACAGGCATTGCTCCGCACCGGTCCTGACAGCAGCACCAGCTGCAGCGGCGGTGGTGGAAGCATGGTGCGAGTGTGGGGAGCCACGGCCCCTGCCTGCGTCCTCTTCCTCCTGCTGGTGGCCCTGTGTGCCCGGGGTGCCCAGGCTGCGCCATGGCGACCACCGGGAGCAGGTGGGTGGGCAGGGCCGGGGCCAACACCAAACCCTGGGCGGCATGGTGCTGCGCGGCACGCGTATGGATGGAGGGGACGGGGACGGGATGGCAGCAGGGCCGGGCGGGCACCGCGGGCAGGGGGCAGGCAGGAGGCAGAAGCCCCGCAGGGTGGCACGGTGGGGCCGTGGCTGCTGCGGGGTTGTTTCCTGCCGGGGGGGCCGGGAGCGGCGCTGGGGCCGAGAAGCCCGGGTCTGAGCCCCTGTGGGGCTGAGGCCGCTGGCCCCTCTTGGGAAATTTCCACCTGCATCTTTGTCCCGTGACATTGCCTCAGCCCCCTCAGTCACTGCAGGGTGCTGGGGAAGAGGGAGAGCACAGCATGCCATGGCAACGTCTCTCATCTCTGCTTGATTTTAGATGATGACGATGTTGGCTCTCGATATCCAGCTTCTCAGCTGGATCATGGTTTGGAGCCTCAGGAGGATCCCCGAGGTACGTTGCGAGTGTGCTTCCTTGAAGGAAGATGGCTAATGGGCTGTAATAGTTTATTCAGGGTCTTCCAAGTGCGTTTGTGCCTTGAGGGGGCTTGCACAAATGAGCCCTGAATATTTCTTCACTTGGAGAGATGCCACCCCTGCCCCTCTCCACAGAGAGGGAAGAACCCAGGCTTTTCTTCCTGCTTGGGCCATGTCATTACCTGAGCCCCAGCCAGTGCCTCCCGGTCACTGAGGAAGAGGCAGGCCCCAAGAGGCAATGGAAGCTCCCCTTACCTGTGTCTGATCCCACTTGTGCCCACAGGCAGTACTGGTCAAGTGCCTCCATGGAATCCTGCTCCTGAGCCTGCCAGTATGGGTCCCACAGGTGGTAAGTTGTCCGTGTTCATTTCCTTGCTGTTTGTTAAGGGTTTGTTGAGCTAGCTCAGCAAGGGTTCAGCTGCTCACTGGCCAGGGGGCTTCTCCATGACAAACATGGATGATCATTTTTCCCGGGGTCTGCACGCTCCCCCTGCAGTGGGGTCTTCCTTTGTGTCCAGCAGAGATCTTCCCGTAAGAAACACCTGAGGGGCCACATCTTTGGCGGCGTGGTCCCTGCGGGGTGTTGCGCACAGCCTGGAGAGAGGATTTGGGAAGAGGCCAAGAGGGAGCCTCCAGCTCAGCAGGCCCCTTTGCGGCTTTGGAAATCCTGGCTCGTGTCTGGGTCCCACATCCTTGCCTGAGCCCCCTCCAGTCGCTGCAGGTCACTAAGGAAGAGGTAGATCACACCATGCACGGGGAATGTTTCTCTTCTGTGCTTGATTGCAGCAGTTCTCGTAGGCTCTGGCTACTCGACACCTCAGCCTGATGTGGACCACAAACTTGCAGCTGATACCCAGAGCTAAATGTTTCTCAGGCAGAATGCCAAACATTTGCAGAAGCTTCCCTGGAGGAGGCAATGGTAGCTAGCAGGCATGCAGCTACCTCCAAAGTAGGGCCAAAATTGGGAGGGTCTTAACGTGGAGGGGTGTTCAGCTGGTATTGACAAGCAGTTCTGTATTTGGAGCTAGCCCAGAAGTTTTGCAAAACAAGATCAGCGAAGGGAAGGGAAGGTAGCCAGGCAGTTCCTGGGTATTGCTATACATAAGACCCGGACTGCTGTGCTGTATTACACAATATTTATTTAAGCTGCAGCCCGGGGGTCAGTAATTGCCCCAGGCTGCATCCCGGGGGGGCCTGCCCCAGCCCTTGGAGGAGGGTGGGGGGGCCGTGGGGGCGGTGTCTGTGCCCACGAGGACTGGGGGCTGCTGGGCCGGTCGTGCACCTTCCACTGATCCGCTGCCGGGCGTGGGGGCCGTGGAGGCCGGGCTGGTGGCAGGCGGGCCGCTCTTCCAGGCACTGATGGTGGCCGCTGGCGTCGGGCCTGGCTCTCAGGCGTACCACGGTGGTCAGGCCGCCTGTACGGGCTCACGGAGTGGCTGCGGGTGTCAGTCTGGGCTGCCTGGGCTGCGGCGAGGCGCCTGCGGAGACAGGAACTTGCTGAGGCCGTGCTGCGGCTGCGGTGCCAGGCGGGTGCGAGGCAGCAGGGTGCAGGCACCCGGCTGTGCGTGAGCTGTGGGCACACAGTGCTCTGTGCAGAAAACAGGGTGCCCTGTGCCCTCGGCTGGGACTCTGCTCCCCTCCACATCCTGCCCCAGCTTGTCTCCTCCCCAGCGCCTCGCCAGCCATCCTGACCTGCCTGCTCTGCACGTGCTGTCCCAGCAAGAAGACCTGGCCCCCGCAGAGACAGGGGTCCACAGCCGGGCTCAGCACGACCGGGTCCCAACAGCCACCGGCTGCCCTTTTTCAGAGCGCCTTGCAAGGACCAGTACTCAGCTCCCTGCCCGGCCCTGGCCCTGGCCCAACAAGGTGACGGCCTCGGCTCCCTGTTCGGGGAGGTGCTGCCCATCCGCTCTTTGGGATGTGTAATTAAACACACAAGCTCTGTGTGTGCTGAGGACACGCACGCTGGCAGCGCTCAGGTGCGGCTGTGACACACCGACTGCCCCTCTCCAAGGCAATGCCCGCAGCTGGCAGGGCTCATCCCCATGCTCCCAGTAGCTGGCACACCTTGGCTGAGGCGGACACCTGCAATTCAGGGCATCCCAGAACAGGGTGCCTTGTGCTGGGGGGGAACTGGCACTGCTGCGCTTCTCTCTCTGATGGCACCCTCTCTCAGCTCCTGCATTTCTCTTCCTGACCTCGCTTTGCCTACGGCTGTCCCTGGCTCTGCTCTTGCTGCGGAAGGGCCAAGCTTCGCTAAGACCAGCAACAGAAAAATGGGCTCCAGAACAGAATGCCCAGGAATTAGAGGCCACCTAAAGCACTGGACAGCAGAAATTTCAGAAGAGTCTGGTCAAAAACTAACTGCTCACTTCACAATACGCTAACGACAACTGCTTCCTGGCTGGCAGCAGCCACATAATAATGTTAACAAAGATACGGTAACGAATTTGGGAGGGGGAGAGGAGGAGAGGGAGCGGGGGAACAACAACTCACTGGTTTTTCTGCCACCAACGCCTGACAAGCACACAGCATGAAGTACACAGCTATCAGAAGCAGGAAGGCAACCAAGAATGCCACAGCGCCTCCTATGCAGTAACGGCCTCCTATGCAGTAACTTCGGAATTTTTGGGGCTTTGCAGTGTTTGCATTGTTCTCCCCATCCACGCCTGCAAGAACAATTGTGGACATTGCTGTGTCCTGCGCACTACTGGTAATCTCACCGGAGGTCTGACATTGCCAGGAAGTGTTCTGTTTCATTTGGTTAGCATCTTTGAGCAAGTGAAAATCCTCAGGCCGCAATGCTTCCTGAGGTTCAGCAGAAGCTGGGGAATCTGCCAAAGGCACTGCAACTCAAGGCACTCTGGAGCCTCCCTTTTGCCTCTCAGCTTTGTTTTCCCTCCATCCTTTGTTTTCCCTGCCATAATGCTGAGGGCCCAGTGTCTCAGGTTTGCTCCCCCAGCTCTTTGGAGTTCTAAAAGGTCTTAGGTGCTTGCCCACCTTCGCTGCTCGAGGCACACTCGGAGCCTTAGGGACAAAACTGAACAAAATTCGGGAGCCCAGGAGTGCCAGTGAGGCAGTGCCCCATCTGCACTGGGTCAGGGCATCACTCTGGGCCTCAGCTCACAGGAGGGGTCCCGTTTCCCATCGTCTGCTCAATGGGCTTCTGACGGCCTCGTTCCCCCAAGAGCAAAGTTCCAAAATCCCTGGGAACTGGGTGCGCTGGGAGGTGACCCCTCTCTAACCACAGCCACAGAGCTTTGTGAGCGTCTCTCCGCTGCACTGCTCTCACATGCTGTCACAGCCCGGGGAAGACAGCCATCCTCAGGGAGCCACTCCTGCCTTCCTCTGCAACACTTGCTGCCTACTGACACTCTTGGGTTTGGCTGCTGACATGAGCTGCAAGAGCGGGTACCAGGGCAAGAACCTGCACACGCATGCTGGTTCTGGTTGGTGACAGCGGATGACCAAGAAACAGCCTTTACCTGGTGGGGCAGTTGACTTCACTGGCTCTGTTCTTTTGCCAGGGAGCGGCAGCGTGCGACCGCTTCCTCGCCAAAGCACCTCCTTCGGCACAGTCTCTCTAACCAGCTCTTTAGAAAGAAAGCAGGACAGTGTGACTACAAGGAACTGCTCCTCCTTGAACCATATTCTGGGCACAGTTGCAAGCACACACCAGTTGCTGCTGGCTGGATACCAATGTTTGCACGGAACAGCTCGGACCACTTATGGTAGTGCTGGGCTAGCAGCTGCCCCTGGGACACGGCGTGACCCACAAGCGGCAGCAGAGGCTCTCGGCCTTCTCTGAGGCTCACCAGTGCCTGCCAGGTGTGAAATTGAGTGTCTCCGCTCTGATCCATCCCTTCCTGCTGTGCAGGTTACGGTGTGTCCACACATGGATTTAGAACCTCAGCTTCCCAAGTCTTATGGCGGACAGAGTGAAATATACCCACCAGGTGCTGCCTTCTCGAAGTACTTTCTGATTTTCCCTGTGATGTGAGAGGACCTCAGGGAAGGTTTTACTCTTTCAGCTTTATCCTTTACTCTTAGAGGACCTGAAGAGAAAGTAGGAAGTTAACTTTGGCACCAGTGCAATTTGGAGAAGCAGGGCTTCGTTTGTGAAGTCAGTGAAATGACTTCCCACCCCTGGGATACCAGCTGGGCTCCAGCGCCGGAAGCAGCCGAGGGTCTGGCAAAGCCCTCCCTGGGGACACTTCTGCAACCAAAGACCCGTGAGAAGTTTCTGTCACATCGACACCTACATCAGTAGCTCTATGGCAGTGCCCTGTTTGCACTGGGTCAGGGCATCACTCTGGGCCTCAGCTCACAGGAGGGGTCCCGTTTCCCATCGTCTGCTCAATGGGCTTCTGACGGCCTCGTTCCCCCAAGAGCAAGGTTCCAAAATCCCTGGGAACTGGGTGCGCTGGGAGGTGACCCCTCTCTAGCCACAGCCACAGAGCTTTGTGAGCGTCCCTCCGCTGCACTGCTCTCACATGCTGTCACAGCCCGGGGAAGACAGCCATCCTCAGGGAGCCACTCCTGCCTTCCTCTGCAACACTTGCTGCCTACTGACACTCTTGGGTTTGGCTGCTGACATGAGCTGCAAGAGCGGGTACCAGGGCAAGAACCTGCACACGCATGCTGGTTCTGGTTGGTGACAGCGGATGACCAAGAAACAGCCTTTACCTGGTGGGGCAGTTGCCTGTGTTGCCCCTGTAATTTTGCCAGGGAGTGGCAGCTTGCGACCGCTTCCTCGCCAAAGCACCTCCTTCGGCACAGTCTCTCTAACCAGCCCTTTAGAAAGAAAGCAGGACAGTGTGACCCTAAGGAACCGCTCCTCCTTTCGAGGACAGTATCTTTGAAAGGTAGTGCTTCTCAAAAGACATCCCTAAAGTTTAGAAGCTACGGCCTGGGCTTCTGGGGGAGGTACTCACTACTCCAAACAACATGTCATTCACAAAGAAAAATCTAAGTGTTCGACCCCTGGCAGTCTACCAGCACAGACAGCAAAATCTGGCCTGCTGCGAGACCAGGAGATTGCAGGAGATCTTCTTGTTCACATCGCACATAGTGCATTTTTGGCACACTGCAAGATGTTGCTCAATTCGTGCCTTCAAAGAGGACAGAAAAAAGCTGCATCCAGTTCAGAGGCAGGAACAGCCCTTCTGAGAAGCATGTCCATCCCATCATGCTGACTCCATCCCATGGGAAGGGCAAGAGTCACACACATCAGGCTGAGCCGCAAGCTCTTGAACCATGTTGTGGGCACAGTCGTGGGCATCAGGGAAGAGCCCACAGTCCCCAAACAAGAGGAGAAGCACAGCCAAGTCATTTGAAACCCAACTAGAATTGGACAGCTAAATCAGCTGAAACTGAGGTAAGCGCCAAGGGTGCTTTTCCCCTGCAGTGACATGTGTCTCCCGGCAAATGAGACAGCAAGGACTGCTTGGGCTGTGCCTCCTGCCTTGAACTCGCCCAGCTGCAAGCAGCGCTGTGCGGGAGCTGAACACAAGTTCAGCAGAAGCCCTTTGCTGCTGGCTGGATACCAATGTTTGCACGGAACAGCTCGGACCACTTATGGTAGTGCTGGGCTAGCAGCTGCCCCTGGGACACGGCGTGACCCACAAGCGGCAGCAGAGGCTCTCGGCCTTCTCTGAGGCTCACCAGTGCCTGCCAGGTGTGAAATTGAGTGTCTCCGCTCTGATCCATCCCTTCCTGCTGTGCAGGTTATGGTGTGTCTACACATGGATTTAGAACCTCACCTTCCCAAGTCTTATGGCGGACAGAGTGAAATATACCCACCAGGTGCTGCCTCCTCTAACTCCTTTATGATCTCCTCTATGATGTCAGGGGATGTTGGGGAAGATTTTCTTATTTCAGCATTGTCCTTCGCTGTTAGAGGACCTGAACAGAAAGTAGAAAGTTAACTTTGGCACCAGTGCAATTTGGAGGACCAGGGCTTCGTTTGTAAAGTCAGTGAAATGACTTCCCACCCCTGGGATACCAGCTGGGCTCCAGCGCAGGAAGCACCACAGGGCACCACAAAGCCCTTCAGGGTACGGACACCACAAGTTTGGCCAAGTTTAGAGGGAAGTGTATGCCTGGTAGCTACCCTTGCCTTCGCACCTCGGCATGCTTCTAGAAAAAAGATTTGCCTTCCTCCAAGAGAGATTTTTTTCTTTGTGGATCCTAAACTCGGATCCCTCAAGGAAGTGTAACAGAGAATTTTGGCTAATATGGAGGTTGCTACATGCGCGGTAGCTACCTTTGCCTCCACCACATTGTACTTATGAAAAATTCCGTGTTACCTGCACAGCGCTCACCCGAGAACCCCCTGCTCAAACTGGCAGTGCCGCAGCCACACACAAGCGCGGGCCCTTCCTGATCCTGGGCCGAGGCCAGGCTCCCCACAGCCAGCCCTCCTCAGGTCCTGACCCTGCACAGATGGCCGATTTTGGCCAGGGCGCCCCATGCCAACGCTCCTACGGCTCAGCTCTCCTCAAGGAGTACAAGAAAAAATTCCTAACTCTTTGGAGTCAGGGCTGGGATTGCCACATGCTGGCACAAGCAACTGGAACCAGAGGGGAGACCCGAGGTGCTGCCACCACCAGAGGTAAGAGATCCTCATTTGCAAAATCTCACTTGAGGGTGGCCATCTCCTCCCATGTGGCTCCTTTGAGGAGCAGAAAGCTCGGGTCGAGCTCCGGAGTCCCCTCTGGGGGTGAGGATGAGTTGTCTCCCCGTGGATGGGCCCAGGGTTGGAGGGCACAGGGCTGAAGCTCTGTCTTCTCGGGGACAGCCAAGCCTCACCTTCTGTCCTTTGCCATGTACAGGCCTCAGCTTCTTCCTCCCTCAGATTTGTCTGGGGCCAGAAGCCGAAGGAGAGAAGGCTCTCAGTTAACGGTCAACCGGTGCACGGTTAACGGTTGGACCTGATCATCTTGTTAGCATTCACGAAGACACATAAGCCACAAAGTGCTTATATGAAGGTGCTTTTATTAGGCGCTGGAAGTTAGGGGCATGCCTGCCCAAATCTAATTTCGTCCGATTTGTTCACTCAGTTCTCTTTTATCTCCTAAAATATTACATATGCATTAAGTTTTACAACACATCTATGCATATTCATTTCCTAGCTCTGCCTAGCCCCGCTTCGTATGCTAATTATCTAATCGGTCCTTCTGTGCTTGCGTATCACTCTCTGGTGGTCGTCCGGGTGGTCGTCGGGATGAAGTAAGATGTCTTCATCAGAGTTGAACTTTTTACCTTTTCTTCTTGCGCATCCTCTCTGAGCCCTTGATCGCAGTCCAAACCGCAAGGTTGGTTTGATCCAGGGTCCAAGAGGCCCCAGTTATCTAGATGTCTTGCAAACTGAGCATTCTTTGAGTCCTCCTTACTCCTCATGATGAATTGGTGCATTACCCCATTAAAACAAAAATTAGGAATCAAGAAAATTACAAAGATTAGGATTGTCACATTTCATAAGTCCACCACTTCTGCTCTATGTTACATTCGCTCTTCTGGTTGGGTTCACTTGATCTGGAACAGATCCTGTCTATTCCGTTTTCATTCCATTTCGCCTCCTGGGTTCCTCCGATTCTTTCTCTGTAATCCAAAGTTGTTATAGGCCGGTGGAGGGTATTGGGGATGTGGTTCCATATGCCGAGCAGTGGTTTGCATCACTGTCCAGTTCCAGGTTGTCTTCCTTAGAATCAGACTTTTCAGCGTTATAAATGTTAACCAAATTAGTACCCCTACAATCACCAATATAATTACTGTCTCCAGTAAGGATTTAACCCCATTACTAATATTCCATTCGCTAAAAATTTTATCCAACCAGCTTGTTGTCCTATCTTTCTCTTCCTGTTCTGCATCTTGTTCCACTCGAGCCAGTTGTTCTATGTCATGTTCTACATCAATAGTCACATTTGGAATGTGGATGCAGCAATGATCAATACGATCTTTTAGAAATCCGCATACTCCATGTTCCTTTAATAACATTGTATCTAATGCCAATCGATTTTGTAGGACCATTTTAGTTGTAGCTTGTAGTTGGATATTAAAATCTCTAAAGCCTTACTTGTCCTGTAAGTTTATAAATCGTTTCTCTATTTCGATAAGTAGCTACCTGTGCAAATAGAGATTCTAATGCCCAACTGAATTTTAATTCTATCAGTTCCTTTCATTATGGCAAAATCTTTAACCAATCCTACCAGTAAATTCTCTGATGATTGCCCGTGTGGGATCTGTACCACTTGTGTCCATGGTACCTGGTCCTCCCTTTTTCTTCTAGATCCTTTTTGGTGGGCTACCAATATCCCTTTATCCAATTTTGGATATACCAATATTTCTCTTATCCCATAATCTGTGCTATTTTCATGTGTTACTATGCACCGGTAGTTTCCTTCGTTGACATTAGTAACACTAAACAGGGTTAGGGTGGTAGCTCCTCTCAGTTGTAGGCCCAATTCTGGGGTATTACTTACGTACGCCTTCCCCTTCCATGCAGCCTTCAGTCCTGTATTGTCCCCAGTTGTGTTTATGTCTATTTCCTGGCTCTGTCCGGAGTCATTTATTTTCCCCCAGACCAGCTGTAGAGAGCTAATTGTTATTGGTTTATCGTCGTGCATTCCACATTCCAAAGTAACATTTTCTCCTTTGAATATTTCCTCTTTCTTATATTTTTCTGGTATTTCTAGGAGCCCAATTACAAGGTATTTACACAAAACAATTACTGTTGTCATTACCGTTGTTAAGAACCCCGACATTGTATGGTTATACGCGCTTCATCTGTAGTTTTGTATCTCCGATTGCTTGCACTGACCACAGTTCAGGAACCTTTTTCACCCGAGTGTAATGAATCCAAGCATCCACCCCATCTACCTTTACAGCTGTAAAAGTAGTCAATAATACTTGATAAGGTCCGGCCCACCGTTCTCTCAGGGGTTCTTCATTCCAGTTTTTGATGTACATTCGGTCGCCTGGCTGAATGTCGTGGACAGGGTTTTCCAGTGACAACGGTCGGTTCCACACCAAAACACTTCGAAGTTGAGCTAAAGTTTTGCCAAGAGACAATACATAATTATAAACATCCTGGTTCCCTGTTATGTGCATATTAGGATTTGGTTCTGGGGATTCGTAAGGCTTTCCACACATAATCTCGTATGGGCTTACTGCCATTCCACTCCTTGGCTTTATCCGTATTCTCAGTAAGGCTATAGGCAAAGCTTGTGGCCATTGTATTTTGGCTTCCTGGCAGATTTTACTGATCTGTCCCTTTAGAGTTTGGTTCATCCTTTCTACCTGTCCACTAGATTGGGGTCTCCATGCAGTATGTAAATGCCAAGAAATTCCTAATAGCCGACTTACGTCTTTAACCACAGATGCAACAAAGTGCGGTCCCCTATCCGAGGATATTCCTAACGGTACCCCAAACCTCGGAATGATTTCCCGCAAGAACCATTTTACTGTCTCTTCAGCTTGATTGGTGCGACAGGGAAGGGCTTCTGGCCATCCGGAAAAGGTGTCAACCCCTACTAACAAATACCTATATCCCCTAGTCCTAGGTAACTCTACAAAATCAACTTGCCAGTAATCTCCTGGTTCTATCCCTACTCTCACTCTTCCCATTTCAGCATGTTTTCTTGCTACTGGATTATTTTTCAAACAAATCTCACACTTTGACGTTACTGATTTTGCCACTGTTAACATATGTGTAGAGGTAATGCTACGTTTTAAAAATGTTACCATTGCCTCTGCACCCCAGTGACACTCATTATGTCTTGTCTGAAGTATTTCTCACATCACCAAGGGGGGTATTACTACCTGGCCCGTAGCGGTTACATACCGTCCATCAGAGTTCTTTCGGGCCTTTAGGAGATTTGCTAATTTCTCATCCTCTGGTGAATATCTTGGTTCCTTGGGAAGATTAAGATGAGTGGGGCCTACCTTGAGTGGTACCAGAGCCATCACATTCCACACCTTCTGAGCAATTTGTCGAGCTGCTCGATCTGCCAACCGATTCCCTTCTGATACCTTTGAGGTTCCTCCTTGATGGGCTTTGCAGTTGTCCTGGTTCCAGTTAGGACAGAGTTAATTTTTCCTCATAGTAGCTGGTAGGGTGCTATGTTTTGGATTAGGATGAGAAGAGCGCTGATAACATGCTGATGTTTTAATTGTTGCAGAGCAGTGTTTACACCAGCTATCCTGGGCCTTGAAAAGCAAGTCCTATGGCGACATGGCATCCCAGAGAGAATTGAGTCAGACAACGGGACTCATTTCCGAAACAACCTTATAGACACTTGGGCCAAAGAACATGGTATTGAGTGGGTGTATCACATCCCCTATCATGCACCAGCCTCTGGAAAAGTTGAACGATACAATGGACTGTTGAAGACTACACTGAAAGCAATGGGTGCTGGGACATTCAAAAATTGGGATACACATTTGGCAAAGGCCACCTGGTTAGTCAATACCAGGGGATCTGCCAACCGAGCTGGACCTGCCCAATCAAACCTGTTACGCACTGTAGAAGGGGATAAAGTTCCTGTAGTGCACGTAAGAAACATGCTGGGTAAAACAGTCTGGGCTACTCCTGCCTCAGGAAAAGGCAAACCCATTCGTGGAATTGCTTTTGCTCAGGGACCTGGATGCACTTGGTGGGTAATGCAAAAGAATGGGGAGGTCCGGTGTGTACCTCAAGGGGATTTGATACTGGGTGAGAATAGCCCATGAGTTGAATTGTAGTATGTTAATTATTATATAATACTGTATGTCGTCACTACCATGATTGCTATATATCATAGATGAAAATGGTGATTAATTAGAATGTATTGGAAAGAGTGTAACCTGAGCATGACATAAATGGTATGGAATAAGGGGTGGATATCTGTCCTGGTTCCAGTTAGGACAGAGTTAATTTTTCCTCATAGTAGCTGGTAGGGTGCTATGTTTTGGATTAGGATGAGAAGAGCGCTGATAACATGCTGATGTTTTAATTGTTGCAGAGCAGTGTTTACACCAGGCCAAGGACTTTTCGGCTTCTCGCTCTGTCCTGCCAGCGAGCAGGCTGGGGGTGCAGCAGGAGCTGGGAGGGGACAGACCCAGGACAGCTGACCCAAACTGGCCAAAGGGGTATTCCATACCATCTGGCGTCATGCTAAACAATATATAGGGGTGGCTGGCCGGGGTGGGGGGCCGGCTGCTCGGGGATAGGCTGGGCATCGGTCAGCGGGTGGTGAGCAATCCCATTGTGCATCACTTGTTTCGTACACATTATTATTATTAATACTATTATCATTATCACTATTATTATTATTATTGTTATTATTATATTCCTGTCTTAATAAACTGTCTTTATCTCAACTCACCGGCTTCACTTTCCCGTTTCTCTCCCCCATCCCAGAGAGGGAGGGGGGAGGGTGAGCGAACGGCTGTGTGGTGTTTAGCTGCCAGCCGGGTTAAACCACAACACCTTGGGAGAGATGTTTCTGTGGCTTCTGAACGCCCCAGGGCAGCTGTAACACCAAGCTGGAAATTTGGGAGCAAGGATGAGGTTGTGGGATGGAGGGTCATGGAGAAAGCGAAGGGGGGCAGAGGTGTGAGGAAGCTTGCATTAAATTAAACATTATCTGAGGACACGGAGAAAGAGAAGGGCGGGGAGGCTGAGGATTTGAACCCATTGGGAGCTGAGAGGGACATTTCTGCCTGCCCTTGTGTGAAAGGCCTGGTTTTCCTTATCCCTATCAACCCTTTCCTTTGAATTTACACATGAATGCCTTCTTTATTCAATATCTCAAGCATCTCCTGTGCTTTGCTCCCCAGTGGACCCAGCAGTCCCTTGCAGCCGTGGGGCTCCAAGTCTCCCATTTGCTTTTCCAGTGTGAGCCCCGCATGCCCAGTGGGAGCAGGAGCAGCTGTGGGGCAAGCCATGATCTGGGGCTTGGCAGGGCACGTTCAGCTTTGGCTGAAAGCTTTCTGCTCCCACCAGCTGTGATATAATGGCTTTATTGGCATCCCTGGTCTCTAACCTCCGGCAGCCTCTTGTACTTCTGGATGGGGCTGGCAGGTCACTGCAAGGTCTTCTGTGCATTGCTGTTTCTCTTTTGGGCAGGGTAGGATTTCAGCCCCAGGAGCTCTCATCCCGTAGTCAGCCCATGTTGGAGAGGAAGAATGGTAGAGGATGATTGAGGATGATGGGCTCCTTCTTATAAACAGCTCTGAAGATGTTTCCTGGGTTGCAGATGTTCCTCGGTGCAGAATTTGCAAACTGAGATTCTGAAACTTCAGCTTCCTAAGTGTCACTTCCCAAAAGGATGACAAGCAGTGGGTGCCACTGTCCCCTGAGGACATTATCCGGGGTCCCAGGGTGCAGCCGTGAGACAAGATGAACCCTTTGAGCACCGAGGGCTCTGAGGTCTGCACGTGGACATCCCAAACTGACCTCATGCTGCCAGGAAGTGGATGCCCAAGAGGATTTCTTGGTCTGTTTGGCTGTGGTTAAGACTGAAGCTCTCTTAAAGGCTGCTACGTGAATGTTTCCCATTATGTGAGATGTTGTGCTTACCCGTTCCAAAAGCTCCAGCGAGACGGCAGTCATCCAAACAGTTGTGAAATACGTAACAGAGGAAACATTTACTCTCCTCTCTAGATCCATCAAGATCAGGTCGTGAAGTGGTGGGCTTAAACTGTTACACAGGAGGCTAGGCATTGAAAAAAAACTGTTAATGGTAGAGCAAATTCAGACAGGATTAGCCTGTCCTGGGAGCTGGTGGTATCTTCATCACCTGCCCTTTTTATGAGAGAGCTAGTCTAACATCTCGACTAACATCCAGATTTAACATCCCGCCAGCCAGATGGAGAGGACAATGTGCTGAGGTCTCTGCCATCTGTTTTCCTGTCAAATCCCATACGCTGATAGATAAATATCGATGTGTGAGCCTCGTGTCTTCATTAAGAATGCAATAGCAAATTTCATGGCCCTCTGACAGCAAAGCTGCTGGTTTTGAACCAGTGTCTTTATTGCTATTGCTGGAGGGAAAGGATGAAGCATTAAATCAAGGGCTGGGGAAAAAAATGATGCTGTGCTTCACTGATGGAGAAAATCATGGTCTAGGGATCCTACTAGAAGGTAACAAATACTGCACCCGCATGGCACATGTAAACCTTCTGGTAAGAGCTCTGAAGGTTCAAACGTATTCTGAAGACACAGCTGGGGCAATTTGGCAATCGCTGGGCTTATGCCAGGCATATTTTAGTCCAGGTGACTTGGACAGCAGGATCAAATGTCATCTACACCACTCACCGGTGGCACAGAGCCCACAAACCCCCTGTGCTGTGTTACTCAAGAGCAGGCTCACCATGTCGCCATGTGAGAGCAGCATCAATTTTTTACCAGGGGGTGACCTCCTGCTGCCTCCGGAGCTATTGCTGGTGAACTGAGTGTCGTGGATGGGCAAACACCTCTGTCTCAGGAAGGCATTCAGGGCATGGCACACGCGGGCACTTCTTGGTTAGGAGCAGCCTGATCTGACAACTCTTGTGCTTCATTTCCATCCCCTCTCCTTTGCAACCCAGCTGCTGTTAGGCTGGGAACATATAGCAGGAAATACATCAGGAGAGCATCATTTCAGTTTTAACTTACATCTTGTTTTATTTGTGCCTTCTGCAAACTGATCATAGGGCTGGATTTTTGGGGTTGTTTTTATGTAGTGTCAATTTGCAAGCTGTTATCCATTCATTTCTGCAAAGAAACACAGGACTTGGAGTTGTTTGCAAACTATTTACATGTACATTTTACCCACGTGTGTAGTGCAGCAATCTGTTCATTTTCGCTCTTACTGTTATAGCATCAGATAAATTAAGGGGATTGGACTCCTGAGCTGGGACTTTGCAGCAGATATGCCTGCATCTGAACATGACTGGTATGGACTCAGGGGCACTATGGCACTCGGCGAGCATCTCAGGATATCTCTGTTCTCCAAAGAAGCGATGGATAGTGGTGCTTGTTTGTCTGCCAACACAGGACTATTTTTCCTTAATGTTTCCTTGTGGTCTCGATAGTGCCCTGCTGGGCAAATTGCTCTTTGCTGGCACAACCCCTGTGCTGTTTGCTTCACTGCTAACATCGGCTGCAACTTACCACCGGAGTCTTTGTTTAAAGTCCCGATTATGAACAGATCTCCCATGTGTGCATCTTTACAGCTGTTCTTTCTGGCCTTCCAACACGCTGCCAGTAGAGCTCATTGAGTCAGGAAATAGTTTTTCCATCAGGGATCGGTCTCTGCAGTGCTGCAGTTTTTCTGGGATAAGAGGGCTGTGTCCTGGGAGAGTTTTGGTCCCTTTCCTACCTGAACTACTTAAACTGGTAAGGGGTTGCAGAGAGGTCACAGCGATATTGAGCTAATTCCCATGGCTAAGTTCATCTCAGGTTCCTCTGACATTATTTGGGAATCTGCATGGAGGGCAAAAGTTAATGATTTCCTTTCCCAGAGCTCCCTGTAGAGTCAAAGGGAGGCAGAGGTTCCCTCAGAGGTGATGCAGAGCACCAAAGTTATAACCACTGACCACTCAGGGGACTCACAATGACCGTACTTTTCCTCCAGACATCTCTCTCAGGGGTATAAAGTTAGGTGGGGTGTCCTCAGCCACCTTTCCTGCTGGTCTCTGCATCCTCTTGGGAACAATTCCTCTCCTTCTGACACAAAAAGCTTACCCCGAAGGCAAGGAGACTCACATCAATCTTGTGACCTCATTTCAGGAGGAAGATGAGATAAAGCTCTTCAGATGGAGGCCAGTTCCACCAGCCTCAAGAGGATCAAGTTTGGGAAGCTGAAGGTGGTACGTCGGCAGTTGCTGCAGAGGTACGAGCACCAGCCCTTCATCTCCTGCCTGGCGGGTTTCTACAGCTGCCGGTGGAAGCGGTACCAACGCAGAAGGACCGAGCCTGGGAAATGCTGCTGCAAGACGGTAAATTAGCTCAGAATCAGCAAAGACATTCATTTCTGCACTGGGAAAAGTCAGTCCAAGCTGAGAAGCAGTTGATGCTGTGGGTCAAAGGCCTGACCTCCCTTAGAGCCCAGCGCGGTCTCTTGGTGTCCTAGATGGCAGCTCCAGGGGCCGGAGGGCTTGCTGTGCTTCTCTGGCAGGCTCAGTTTGTCTGTGCCACCATGGAGAGAGTGTCCCCGTGTGGCTGGTGGTGTCGGGCAGCTGCGGGTCCCTGTGGTGCCAGCCCTGCTCCAGCAGGGCCACCCCGAGCAGGGGGCCCAGCCCCACGTCCAGGCGGCTGCTGGAGATCCCCAAGGAGGAGCCCCCAGCCCCTCTCTGGGCAGCCTGTGCCAGGGCTCCGGCACCCGCCCAGCCCAGCAGTGCTTCCTGAGGGGCAGAGGGCACCTCCTGGGCTCCAGGCTGGGCCCGGGGCCTCTGGGCCTGGCCCCGGGCACCCCTGAGCAGAGCCTGGCTCCGGCCTCTCGGCACCTCCCGGCAGTGCTGGTGGCCATGGCTGGCAGCCCCCGGAGCCTCCTCTGCTCCAGGCCCAGCAGCCCCAGCTCTCGCAGCCTCTCCTCGTAGGAGAAGGTCGGCTTCAGAAGGTCCAGCATCAAGCCACGTGTTTCACGGACAGCCTAGAAGCAAGCAGTGACTGCTGTTTGCTCTGCTTGTTTCGGAGTGAACGAGGCTCTGACCGATTGTCCTTCTTCTCCCTCTCTAGCGGGAATGCGTGTTTTTCCCATTGCTCGTTGGAGCTTTCTGCTTTTCTCTTGTCTTCCTGTACATGTGGGGTGAAGCGAAAAATGACTACAACAACTTTGACTGGTAAGTGCCACGTTTTCCTCCTTTCCCACTTGGGTTTTAATGAGACACCCCAGGTAGGCCGGGCACTTCAGTCACGAGCCAAAGCTTTGGTCCCTTCACATCTTGGTTCTGGCACCCAAAATGAACTCCCAGGGTCTCCAGAGGTGCTGAGGCTCTGCCCTTTGCTTGGCTACGGTGTACAGGTTTAAGTGTGGATTTGTGAGAAAGATAACAACCGCTGTTGCAAAAATAGTGAATGAAAGGGACTAAATGGCTCTTTCCTTCCCTTAGTCTTCTTTTCTTTTTTCCTGTTCCCTCTGAAGAAGCGTAGTGGCTGGCATCAGAGGTATTGCAGCAGCTATCTCGGAGCAAAGAGAATTGCATGCTCCCAGTCTGGAGACAGAGAAATAACCAGTGTGGTTTTATGCAAATCCTTTCCTTCTGCACTGTGTAGGTAACAGTTATGTAAATCTGGCCCCTAAAATTAGATGCCATACAGATAGCTCAAATACCATGAGAAGGGGAGTTGTAATAATGTTATTCATTGTTATAATAATATAATATATACATATAATATTACATATTATATATATAATATATATAATACAATATAATATATATGATACAAATATATAATAATAATTATATTATATAATATATATTATATATAAAAGATATATGTAATATATAATAATATATAATAATGTGTAATAATGTTATTCAGGTGTTATTCATGTTATTGAGCCTTTGGATAAAAAGGAAAGCTTCCCTCTCTCTCCTTGGGATACTCCTCTGTAGCTCCTCCAGCTTTCTGGCATTTTCTCCTTCAAATATATTTTCCCTGCAGCCCCTGTGCTAACGTGCCACAAGTGCTATTATAAGGTTTTATTGCTTTTTAGGTATAACTATGGGAACCTGGGCTTCTGGTTCCTCTGGTCTCTTGTTCTCCTGGTAGTGGCTGCAATCCTGTTCATGTACATCGCGCTGCTGTTGGTAAGTAAGGCTCCTGTTAAGGAGTGAGTTACGGGTCTAGAAAATAAATACAGGGATGGTTTAATGTGTCAGACCAAAGTTCAGCCTTGCCCTGACACTTGACAGTAGCTACCTGGGGAGGACCGGGAACACAATGAGCATTTGTGGTACTTTCTCCCACCTGCGGATGAGCATTTTCAACACAGGTGTCTCTGAGCTAGATGTAGGTTCTGTGATTTCCCTCAGTGATTTCCCTTTGGTGAACTTGACCCATTTCTCCATCAACACAAGCAAAGCTGTGCCAGTATTGGTTATGTGGAAGCTGAGTTTTGTTATTTGACAGCAGGGAAGTATGGAGATCTGAGTCTTGTAGTGGTGATGTGTTGTCAAAGTAGAGTTATTCCTCTAACCCTGAACTGTAAAGCTCATGAGAAGAAGGGAAACATTATCACTAAAGCTGCCTTGATTCTCTCTGCCTTGCTGGAGGGTTTGTCTCCAGTTGGAGACTGCAGATGTGGTCACAAAACACTCCTTAAATTTATGCCCAAAGAGGTTTATGTTCCTGACGTCTTCACTTTTCCAAATCGCATTAAATTTTCCCCACTTTCCGTCTCATTCCTGCTCCAGCTTTCATTTTGAGATGCCAGGTGCTGAGGTTGAGCTTGTGGCTTTGACTCACCTCTGTGACCAAGGCAACTGGCTTTTATCATCAGTTCCTGCTGCTCCTACCCGTTCATTGACGTCTCATCATATAACCAGCCTGTAAATTGCCCGTGGCAGGGAACCTCTCTTAGCCTTGCTCACGCAGTGCCCAACACAACAGGTTTCCGAGGTCCTTTGTCCCTGCTGAAGTACAAATAAATAGTGATTTTATTTCAGTGCTAGCAATAAAATAACAAAGTGAGAAATAGGACAGCTGCTTGGCCATGCTACAAGCAATCAATAGCATTATAAAAGCTGTGGAATAACTTCTCTCTAAGTAGGACAAATAACAATATTTAATTACAAGGATTTTGAGGTGTGCTGGTGGCTGTAGAGCTTAATCTCTGTTATTTAGCTAGGTCTACCTAGCTTTCCTGGTGTTAATGGATCAGTGTGGGTAGTTTGGAGGTTGCAATGTTACTTTGGGCAACTGTGAGCTTTGCCAAAGATGCATGTGCGGTCAGGATCCGTTTGCTCCTCATCTTCATGAAGCTGTTAAGTAACCCACCTAAAGTCACTGGGTATTTCTAAGGGCACTTGCCCTGCTTGCTTGCATCGCTATGTCCATCATGTCTAATTTGGCAAGACTCCTGCATGCACTGATGTTAAGTTCTGGGAGGCACAAGGCTGTTCGTGCTCCTGCTATCTCAAAATGTGCAGTGGCTTTCCACAGGGGCAAAAGAAGCAGGGCATGGCTACAGCAAGTCAGGGACCTCCCACCTTGGGGTGCATCAGGCTACTGCTATCCTACCAAAAACATTCATCTCCAGAGGTTCAGCACTCTTGAGCAACCACAGCCAGCTGGCACTTCCCTGAGCACTTCTCCCTCCTACCCAAGTGATGTTCAGGGGGCGTAACACAGCAGAAATACCTTCTGCATTGAGCCACTGGTGGTTCCTGTGATGTGTGACTTCCCTACAAGACTGTTGGTATCACGCATCATAGCTAGACTTAGGTTAAACCATGGTCTGTTCTTCACCAGGTCTTAGGAGCACGTAGAGACCCTTTTTGAACCATGGTGGGCTGTGACCATGTTGGCTCCGTGTGAAAACTTGCGTTTGCCTTGTTTCCTAAGAGGCTGGCTGTGCTGCCTGCCTGTTATTTCTCAACAGTTTTTGGCTGAATCAGCGAATTTCAATCACCTGGGACAGACATCCTGACCTGCAGGGACATGGGATGGGGATGTGGAGGAGGGAGGATTCCACGTGTTGCAGGAAGGACCAGAGATCTTCACCCAGGCAATGCTTCCTTGTGATGTTTTACATCAGCAGCCCAACATGTCAGAAAGCTGAGCACGCTGATGCCCTTGCTGGAGCAGAGTTTTTACAGCAAGCAGTGCTTGGCGTGGTTTTGTTTGTGAGCATCGTAGTCTCTTCCTCCACCCAACTGAGGCCTGGAGGCCTCCTTCCACGTCCTTATTGTGAACTACTGAAGCAAACACTCTTCTGCCCAGCAGCCACCAGTGGCTGAACAAAGTGCTGCACGACAAAGCACTTGCTGTCTGTGCAAAGGCTCTCTCCGCCTGCACGCATCAGGGTTATTTTCTTCAGACAATCAGTTTCAATGAATTTAATTGTTATCACTCCCAAGGCAATCTTCTCATCCCCATTAGAGCTAAAAGGTTAAGCTGCGGGGTCTTGTTGTAGGACAGTTCAGGCTCAGGGGAGAAGAAAAATACTTTCTTGTTCAGTCTTTCAAACACAGAAGATGATATTTGCCTCTCTGCAGTTAAACACATTCATTCCAAGGGGTTTTGGGGAGGTAACTCGTGACTGTATAATGTAAAGGGGTTCAGATGTGCTGGGGCCTCTGCATTCATACACTAAGAAGACGACTCAAAATTGTACGTTGGTAGTGAAGTCCAAAGAGTGACCTCAAGCCTTCATCCCTGAGGGACTGGGGTATCATGGAAGCTCTGAAAGCCTGCATTTTTTTTTGCCAGAAAGTGAATGTAGAAACCTGGCTTGTGCTGTCAAGCCCCCATTGCAGTGAATCCCAGGGTATGTGTAGGAGCAGTTTGGAGGAGCCAGACCTGCTGGTGGTGGTTGTCCTTTGGCCTGAAGAAGTCTTGCTGTAGGTGGAACTGTGTGAGACACTGCTAAACGCAGCTGCTCTCCATGGAAGAGCAGATCAGACAGGTCCTGAGGCAGCTTTTGAGGAGCCAGAGCACACAGAGGACAGATCTTGTCCACATCACATCATCTCACCGGTCCATCAAGACGTGTTCTCCTCCACTGACCAGTGGAGCAACTGCGAGAGTTCCTCCTTCACCATCCGGGGATGAAAATTGGTGATTATACTTCTTGTAAGCTGGTAATGAGCTGTTACCTCTATCCATAAAAACGAGCTTTTCCTCCAATGGCATCCCCAAATATGCTGCATCTTTTGTAAGAAAGTTACACAGGAGTAGCAGGGGAGAGTCTAGTTGAGCACGGCCTCTGAAGTAGGTGTTTGGATGCACCTTAGGCAAGGACCAAGTCTTCGTAACATTGCTTGCCGAAAAGGGGAGATTTTGAAAGTGTCTTTTCCCTTCATTTTTCTAAAATGGCTTATTTAAATGTGCCTGGTTTAAGATCTTCAGCAGTAATTCAGTTCTCTGTGAACTGCTCCCGCGGTTACTCATCATGTCCTAGGTGTAGGATTCAATTAAAGGAGGCTGACATGTCAAGTAGCCCTTAAAGGCTGATCTGTATTCTCTGCTGAGCTTATCTTGCCTCAAATCAGCATCATCCTGGAAGGAGAGGGTATTTGTAGCTGGGTCAGAAACACCTTACATTCCTTTATAGTTGGGTTTCAGGAGAACAGCTCCCCTTCCCAGCACATTATTGCCCTAAATCTCTTTGTCCTGCTTTCACACAGTCCCACTGTGTTACAGTCTGCAAGGACCTGGATTATAAATTATCA
Source organism: Anser anser (assembly GCF_964211835.1). Classification (NCBI taxonomy): domain Eukaryota; kingdom Metazoa; phylum Chordata; class Aves; order Anseriformes; family Anatidae; genus Anser; species Anser anser. The sequence continues at coordinate 90,181 of NW_028153832.1, forward strand.
TCTCAGTGGAGCACTGATGACTGCTAACAGATGTTTTTTCTCTAAACCCTCACAGGTTTGCACAGCAGCAAGGCATCTGGGCTGGTGAAACTCATCACAAGGCACCTGGGCTGGTGAAACTTGTCACCAGGTTCATCAGTTGTCTGTGACAACCTGAAGCTAGTCTCCAGAAGAGCCACGGACTGGTTTTCCTCATCCTTTACTTGGTGTTCAGGGCATCTCAGGTTGTCCCCTGCCCTGGCTGGGGTTTTTGCTGTCCTTAAGGGACCCTGATCCCCAAGGGCTCCAACCTGCCAGCAGGGAAAGGAACACACCAGCCATAGGGCCACAGCTGGGGATTAAAAATTAACCTAATACAAACCAGAGGTTTTGAATCTCCAAGGCAGTTTTCCATGTTCTGAGACGTGCATTTCTTGCATTTCTTGCAATTACTGTCACTGTGTGCCTTCCTTTGCTCTCTGCTCTGTTTTTCTGTTTGTTTGTTTTGTGTTTTTGGTTTTTTTTGAGACTTTTATTCCCTGAGCTGTCCCCCATGGATGATGTGCCTTTAGTGACAACAAATACATAGAAAAAAAGTAAGGTTGCTGCTCTATTTTTCATGTCATGGCTGCTGGCCCAGGCCATATTCTATCTATCAGAGTGCAGTCACAAAGTGTGTACCCCAAAATGCTCAACTATCTGTCACCCATGAGGAGGTTTTGACCCTACAAGGCAGTTTTGGTGAGTGCTTGGCCATTTCAGGAATGTATTTACTGTAGCAATAACCGCTTCTCTCCATCCACCTGTCCTGCCTTGCCATTGTGCAGAAAGGCCTAGAGTAAAGTGACTTCCCTATACAAAAATAATTCTAGAAATGCCTCATTTTGTCATTTTGTACCAGGATGCAAATAATCTCTTCTTGCTTTCCCAGGTCCTAGCGATGTGTTTGCTTGCAGAAGGTCAGCAGCTGTACCTGCACTGGAGTCACAAGGTGGGGAGAGGGTTTTCTGGTAACCCTAACCATGCTTTAAACCATCAGCCTGTGGTGTTTCCCTGCGTGCAAAACAGCTTAGATCATAGGAGAGAGGGAGGAGGTTAATCTTAGGAGGCTTTAAATATCCATACTAATGATATCTCCAAGTGAGCTAATCACCCCAAGCTCCCTGCGCGGTCAGATGAGGGAAATGAACCCTCTGAGGATGCAAATCATCCAGCTGGTCATAGACACTTAAATTGAGATGAGATGAATCACACCTAAAGTACCTTTTTTCCCCACTGGCTCTAAAAGGAGCCCGTGGTGACTCACTGAGGTGAGGATGTCTGCATTTAACATGTCTACATGTGGTTGCATGTAGACAAAGGCAAAGTTTCCATGAGGAGCACAGCGTAAGTCCCTGTAGCAGGACCCAACAGCTTTAAAAACAGTGGCCGCTTCCTCTGCAGAACAGAAACCTGGCTTTTCCAAGGCATTCTGGTGCCCCGTGTCTTTTCGTCTTGGGGTGGTTTTGGAAAAGCCACGTGGAGTTTGGAAGGCATAGAAACAACTCCTCAGAGAGCTGTTGCTGCAAAATGATGCTTTAGAAACCACCTTTCTTAAGAACTTCTTGAAAGCCAGGTGAGGCTTTTAAAAAAAGAGCCATGAAGCTTAGGGGAAAGCGTAATAAGATTGCAAATCTTGCAGTGGAGTGGAATAGTTGAATGTCAAAATACTCGATCCTCTGTTTCTTCATTTACACAGTGGAAACGATCAATTTTACTATCAAAAATGGGCTTCCAGAAGATCCAGAAAGCTGTAGAGCAATTTGTGGAAAACACCAACGCTGCATCCCTATGTGGAAGAGATTAGGGACTGATTATTAGGATGCTGATCTGTAGGATCTCCCTGAAGACTGGTTAGGGCCTTGGTCCAATTTCTACTCGTGTTTAGTTCTCAGCAGGCAAATAAGGTTCCAAGAAGAGCCTGCCATCATAACTGCTTGGTACCAACCTGGGCAAGAAGCCACAGCACAGAATGAGCTACCCCTTCGCTTTTTTTTAGTTAAAGATTAAATTCTTATTTCTGAACTACAGAAATGTTTGCAGTTGCTGAAGCCTCTTCCAAAGCAACTCAGCATAAGGAAGCTGTGCTGATGTCTCTTTTGGGTTTAACTTGGTGTTTCTGAGTTCAGCCAACTACAGAATTTAACGATAGTTGTTCATCTAGGCTCCATCTGCATCAACAGACAGAGAGAGGCATCCCTTATCATAAAGCAAGTGGAAATGGATCACCTCTGTAAATTCCTCTCTTTCTCCCGTGACTAGAGAGGGAGCCTTGAGGGCTGACTCAGGTTAGGTACTTAACTTGTAAAATCAGTTTTGCCATGCAGAAAATCCAATTTATAGCACTGTGGGTCTGGTTTTAGTCCCATTAGATCTCTTTGTCTATGAAGTGGCACAGCCAAGCTTGTGCATCCCGAATGTATTGAGTCCAAGCTGATTAAAGAAGCCTGTTAGGCAACTAGATTGCACACCCTATGCAGAAATGCCAAAGCTTATTAATGTCCTTTGTATCTCCCCAGATTGGGACTTTTCTTGTCCTGGGCTTCTCTATCACAGCCCTCTTCATATTACCTGTACTCTGGGGAGATCAGTGGAAAACAGTCCGCCTCTCGTTCCAGGTAAGAGGCTTGTTTGAAAGGAGGTTCTTTGAAAAAAACAACTGGTTTCTTGAAGTATTGTGTGGCAATCAGTGGAAAATATTCCATACGTGAAATGGTTTTCACATGGGTTTTCCTGGCAGTCTGTGCAGTTTTGTATAAACTTTTATTAAGACTTAACATTTCCCGTAGGGAGGAAGGAAGCCAAGACCTGAGGTTTGGTATCAAGCTATCTGTTTGATGTAACATGTCTCCTTTGGGGAAGTTGTATCTTTTTTTTCCCTTTTTTTTTTGGCAAACTTGTTGTAAGTGCACTGTTGATTAGCAGGTGCTGAGGGCAAGTAAATCAGATCCCTTTGGCTGGTGGGGTTACTGGAGTGAGAATTCAATCCCTACTCAGCTCATGCCAGCTCAGCAGCTTTTAGCATTAGTCCAATTTCAGTCTCCTACAACCCAGAAGAGCTTCATCCCCTGAGGATGGGAATCAGGGCTAATGCACTGGCAAAGGTTAAGAGAAAGTGTCAGCTTCTCCTCCCTTTTGCAGACTCTAGGGGAGGAGGATGGGGAGAAGGAGACACAAAATCTTTTGGGTTTCCCACAGGTGTGGTTTATTTGGGGTGTTCATGCCCTTTGTGATGCTTCAGCTGGCCTCCTGCTGCTGTTCCCAAAGGACACCAGTCTTTAACAAATCCTGTGTCCTCTCCACTAGCCCTGCATAACTATCTCAAATATCCTGGACGTCTCAGGTGGCACCTTTGTTTATGCAACTGCATCCTGCTTCTGGTCAAAAGCAGTTGGGATCAGGTGTCCAGGGCAGACAGTCTCACACACAATGACATCTCTCAATGACTTCTGCTTTTCTTCAACCCTTACATCTTAAGAGAGTTGGCCAAGCGATAGGAAAGGCTGAGGAAATTCGAGTTTGTTGACATTAGATTGATGATTTAGTTGCAGTGGAGATGACTGTTACATGGATAAGATTGGATTGGAGTAGATTGGATTAAAACTGGTGCTCTCTGGAAGGTGTTCACAGGTTATGATGTAGTAGTAAATGTGATTGTTTGCCAAGCCATCCTGGACAAGGACAGACTCGTCCCTTTTGGCTGTTTGAGAGGAAAGGAGAGCTTTATACTGAAGTGAGGAGCACTCCTCAGAGCAGGGAACCAGCCTGGCACATCTCTCTCCCCTGACTCAAGATGAGTTTTGTGGATCCAGCCTGGGTGTGGGAGATAATGAACTGCTGGTGTCCACAGCAGGAGCCCATCTATGAGGGAGGCTGCAGCTGTGTTGGGGCTTGTTTCTGTCTGTATCCACACTTCATCCTTTGAATAAAATCCCTTTTTCTCCTTTCTGATTCAAAATAAAGTTAATAAGAATCATTTAAGGAATAAGAAGTCTTTGATGTACCAGTCCATACTAGAGTAAAGGTATCACTTCTTTCTTGCAAAAAAAATGTAGAGTTGGCTGTCCAGCAGTGATGTAAAGATCCAGTATGAAAACAGTAATTCCCCTTGTCCTTTTTGGCATCAGCCAGAGTAGAAATGGACTGGCTGCAGGAATTGCTAAATTGCTGAGTAACCGATGATGAATAAGTGGCTTTCCCCTTTATTTCAATGGGGGATTAAAATGATTGACGTTGGTGCTGGCAGGTTTCTAGGGGACTCTTGTAGTAATGCTCTACTTCTTGCATTTCCTTCCCTGCAGGTTGCAACCAAACAGATGAATTTGCAGCAGCAGCCCAAGAAAGAAGTGATTATCAATGAAATCCTGGTAATGAGGGAAAACAAAAACCCCAACATCGTCAACTACTTGGACAGGTACGTCGTGATTTGAAGGGTTCACCGAGGGGCTCTGGAAAACACTTCCTTGCCACTGTCTTAAGTGATCCATCTCAGCTCAATGTAGATCTAGGACGATCTTGCATTGCTTAATGGATGTGGCAAGGTTGGGGTGTGGGTCGCTTAGTGGTCTCCATCTATATCCTAGGAGAAACAAGTGTCTGAATTGGTATTAATGGAGTATTTAGGCTCTCTTTAGAGATGCTGACAGCAATGGCATTAGCAGCATGCTGTCAGGACTCCATTTTCCAAGGCGCTCTGCCAAATTTCACCCGACAAGCCATTTCCTTCCGGATGCTACAGGAGAAATGGGAATCCCTTGAACTGTGTTATTTGTTTTCCTCTTCCTCTTCTTTCCTCCTCCCTGAGCAATACTAACGTTCTGCTTGCAGAGGAGTAACCCTTCAATGTTCAGATGGTAATCGTGTCCCTGTGGCTGTCCACTGAGGTTTTCTGTGTTGTAGCATAGCAGTGGTAAGGCTGAAGGATGCGTGACACATAACTAAGCGAGGCTGCTTTCTTGAGGGTGTGTGTAAGGGAGGAAAGGAGAGGTGGCACAGAGTGGAATAGTCCTTTGGGAGATAGAGAGAACGGGCTTATTCCTTGCTTGGAGCTGGGTTTTGTGGACCTGAACATATGCTTAGATGTGTTACATCCATGTGGGATGACTCCTTGAATCCCTGCAAGCCTGAATCATTCACCTTATGCTCAAGCTAGTTGCAGTGGAGCTGCAGCAGGGTTTCCAGCCTGCTGCCCTCGTCAGAAACAAGCAGTCTTGATTAACTACAAGTTTGGCTTTTTGTAGGGAAAACTGTGCCTAGATGGGTGAGCTTCAGACTTTAATCTTGGCAGCTCATCTTCTGAAGATGGAACGGAGGGATGTGACCCAGAATCTCTTCTGGGAATCGGAGAGAGAGAATTTGGACACTCGCTTGCTCTGCATGGATATCAAAAGCCTATCAACTGTTGCCTTAACATCTTCCTCTGATGTCCTAGCTAAAAAAAGTACTTCTCATGCTGCAGCATCCACTGTGGTGCTGAATTTATATGGTGCTGTGTTCCGTGTTATAAGTACGGATGTAAAGAGCTGCCTTACCGAAAGGACAAAGCCTGCTGGTGAAATTTTGAGGAAGGGGTGTGTTTGTGCAGGGAAAGTGGTGCTGGGCACTCTTAGAAACAGCAGAAATTACCTGTGCAAAATGAGCAAAGCAGAAAAGAACATTTAAGGATTGCATGTGGGCTGAAAGTGTGTATTTCTCCAGGCTGATCAGAGGCTTTGTTTTGGGAAAACTGTTTGAGATGCATGTTCTTCCTTTAGAGAGAACATCCCCGTGTACATGCACATGCCTTGTCTAGCCAATACATCCCAGCTGTAGGGTAGCTGCACGTCCTGCTGTCTTGTTTAAACTTCCAGCAACAAGAGCCGCTTCTTTTGTCCTCGACTTTCTCTCACTAAGCTTTTTCAGGGGGATTAGCTTTTGTTCGAGTGCAGCAAATGGACAGAACAGCAACGAGGGTGAACGCTGGGGGTTCTTGTGCCTATTGTGGGGCTTTGCAAGCGCAGGATCTTGCTGCTGGGCAGCTGCATCCCTCCTGCCTGCCCTAATGTGCCTGCTGGTTTCCTGAGTGCTGAGTGAAGCTGGTGTTTGAGCGCTGCTTGCTGGCTTCCACCTACTGCTGTCACAGAAGGAAGGATGTGCTGGCCGCTGTGGGACCTGTTTCCTTTTTTGTGGTTCTTTTTTGACAGTGCAGACAGGTACTCCCCCCCTTCTGAGTACCTACTGGAAGCTGCAAGATGCTCACCAGTATAAACCAGCCCTCCCATCCCTCTGCCTCAGCTCCTGGCCTTATGCAAGGGTTTCCAGTGTCTCTTACCTGCCTTTACCTCTCTTACCTACTTCCTAGTAGTTACGAGGTCTTACTAGATGTTAAGAGGTCTGGCTGGCTCACAGGCCCCCAAACACCACCGTGCAAATGGGGCATTTAGGATTCAGGCAGTTCTCTGCTGCCCTGTGTGGCACAAAGGTGTGCTGGGAAGCTTAAGCCCTAACTCAACTGTACTTTTATTGCTGAGTGTAGAAGCATGCGTATCTGAAGACAGTGACCCTGCACAGACAAGCAGCCACTTGTGCTGAATTACCTTCTGGTCCTGCCTGTGTTTTTCTCCCGTGTGAAAGAGGCCCTCAGAGACCTGTTTCTAAATGTAGGCACCTAAAGTTAGAGGATGCCCAGCGTGAGGCAGAGCACAGTTCTGCCTCGGGGTTTCTTTTGGAAGAGGAACCCTCGTTAACCTAACAAACCCCACAAACCCTCATTTTAGGTGATAGCCACTGTTACGGAACTGCGCTTCCCAGTAACCCCAACTCCCAGCTTGTATGTGTCGACTTCTTGATGAATTCTCCTGCCAGCAGGCAGAAGCTTGCAATTTGATTCTCTGCCGCCTCTCTCGACTCATCCGTCTGCTCCTTTCCAAACGGGGCAGATAAGCTGTGAAGGTGGGGTTTATGGTTTTCAAGCTGATGGTTCCTTCCTTCAGGAATGTGTCATCCTGATGCATCTGTTGTGAAAGGTTGTGTTGATTTTTTTCTGGATGGGCCCAAGAAGGCAGAAGTGGTTGGTGATGATTTTTTTTTACATGAGTTAATGCTGGTGCCTTCAACCCAGGTCTTCTGCTTCTAGGCATGAGCACACGTGCTCCCAGCAGAGAACAATATCCCAAATGGATGTGAAAAGTCACCCTCATCTCAGCTTTTTCCTATTTATCTTCCTACAGGCTTCCTACAGATGAGATTTTTCAAATGCACGATGCTTAAAAAATGGTGTTCTTGAAAAAGACCTGAAAAGTTGTACGTGGGCAACCACCCAGGACTGTCCGTGTGCCTGGGCAAGGGTAGGCCGTTGCTTCGGGTAGGAGGATGCCAGTGGTGTCAGAACAGCCCACAGCCACCTTTTTCAGTGCAAGAGCCCTTGAAAAATCGTGCTGTGCACCAGCTGTTTAGGGATGCATGCTTGGACCCCGTCCTTTCCTGGTATCTCTTTCCTCTCTCTCCCAGTGTTGGAAGGAATCGTGAGCTTGTCTCTTTCTTAGCCTGGGCCCTTCCCATGGCAGAAGAAATCAGCCTTGCTTTTGTGGGCAGGAAACTTTGAACCTGCTCTTCCATCACCTCAGCCCTGTTTTCTCCTCAGCTTTCTGCACTCACCCTTTGTCTGCTCTTTCAGGTTGTGGTCAGATCCTCCAACACACAGAAGTTGCCATGAGTACCTGGTGCCCCAGTACATTTCAATATTCTGTTCAAGCCTCATGTTTCCCTGCACTTCTAAGATAGCTTTAAAACCCAGTGCGTTCTGACTCAGGAAACGGTGACATGCTCATATTTGCTTGTTCTAAAAGCTGTTTTTGGCACTTCAGCTACCTTGTAGGAGAAGAGCTCTGGGTCGTCACGGAGTACTTGGCAGGAGGCTCCCTAACAGATGTTGTGACAGAGACCTGCATGGACGAAGGACAAATCGCAGCTGTGTGCCGAGAGGTAAAGCTGCACCCACAGCCTGGGCGAGCTGTGAGGAGGAAGGGGACAGGGCTTTCTCTGATGTATTCTGCTGGAGGAGCTGTCTACAGCTTCTCTACTGCTGCAGTCATCTTCTCAGAGGATGGATTTCACTGGGGAGGTGGTGGCATGCTCCTGTTAGCTTTCACCCTAGAGTGAGGACTGCAAAATGGGGCTGGAATCCTTGCGGTTACGCCTGTTTTCTTCAGGGCTAACCTGTCCTCCTGCTGGTCCCAGTGGGGATGTCTCTGTAGCCCTGCACATACTGGATATAGAAAAGGCTCTAAAAAGCTAAGCCCGTGCTACTCAAAATGCACATTGTTAGAGTCCATAGCTGGCTAAATGTACTTAATGCACAGTAAGAACCTCTTCCTTTCTTTTTTCAGTGTCTCCAGGCTCTGGAATTCCTCCACTCGAACCAAGTTATTCACAGAGACATCAAGAGTGACAACATCCTGCTGGGCATGGACGGCTCCGTCAAACTAAGTATGAGGGGAAGAGCGCTGGTGGTGACTTTAGTTATCAACCCAGGCTTCTTCCCTGCTACGGGACAGGCCTGGTGGGGAGATGGGTGCTTGAGATGCTTGGTGCTGTGGTGGTGGAGGGTGTGTAGAAATGCTGCTGTAGGTATTTTTGTGGCATCTGTTTCAATGGAGATTGGCAAGCATAAATCCCTGTGAACTGCTAACAGACGTGCAATGAGATTTGGTGTTCATTTAGCCTTGGGCCATCTGTTTGTGTTGTGTGAAGTAACAGGATTTTAATGCACCTCCAGTCTAGAAAGCTGGGTTTTTAGGTGGAGGGTGACAAGCCTTTCTCCGTTTGTGATCCGTCGAGTCTTGAAAATACTGCAGGTACTTGGGTGATGGAGGTGGGTGGAGGGGAAGTTGCAATCTGTTCAGCTAGAAAGCATTTAATCTTACAAACCCAGTGTGTAGTAGTGTGTAAGCGATTAGAGGTGTCTAATTTCTTATATTAGGAGTGAGTTTCTATAGCTGAGTAATTGGTAACGACAGACACGGAGAAGGCTGAGGTACTCAGCAACTTCTTTGCCTCCGTCTGCGCTGGTAGATGGGCTTCCCAAGTCTTTCATTTCCCTGAACCCGTAGGTGGAGGCTGGGGGAGCAAAGTCCCACCGACTGTAAGTGCAGAGCAGGTTCGAGACCACCTGCTGAATGTAAACAGGTCCAGGTCTATGGGACCTGATGACATGAATCCCAGGGTCCTGAGGGAACTGGCTGATGGGGTTGCCAAGCCTCTCTCCATCACAGTTGAAAAGTCCTGGCAGTCGGGCGATGTCACTGGTGAGTGGAAAAATGGAAACGTCATGCCCCTACTCTTCAACAATCAAAACAAAGAACTGAACAAAGAGCGCTACTCTTCACCAATTAAAACAATTAGGAGACTTTTCTTCTCAGCAAGAGCGGTCAGGCACTGGGACGCGTTGCCCAGGGAGGTGGTGGAGTCCCTGTCCCTGGGGGTGTTCAAGGCAAGGTTGGACGTGGTGCTTGGGGACGTGGTTCCGTGGGTGACATTGTTCGTAGGGGGATGGTTGGACCAGGTGATCTTGGAGGGCTTTTCCAACCTTAATTTTTCTATGATTCTATGATTCTGTGATCTTTTGGAAAGTCAAATGCAAATAAGACAGGGCCAAGCAATTTCCACAGGAAGGCTCTCCAGCTTTCTGTCTTCTCAAAGAAAATAATAAGTACCAAATAGGGAACTTAAATTTATTCTGAACACAGTATTTGCTCTAGAAAGCAAATTGTGTTTGAGAGATGGTACATCTTCTGGGGAAATATTATCTCTGGGACTGAAAATACGACCAGATAATACTGGTGGGTGTGGGTGGAGGGGGGACAGACTGGGCATTGCTTTCTGTTTTCACAGACCCAGGAACAGGCTTGAGAGCATGTGTTACACAGTGTATTACAGCTGCAAAATGCTGCAGTGCCACGTTTCACAGCATCCATGTACAGCTCTTTACTGATCACCAGCCTTCACATCGACAAGTGAGCAGCTCTGTGATGTTGATGGCCTCAGCGAGTCAGATTTAGAAGCTTACTCCTGAACACCTTGTTAACCACAAAAGCAGGCCTCCTTTGCAGCAGCAATGTAGCAGGCAGTGCAACAGGCTAGCTTGTACCACAGCTGTGGCATCAGTACGTGTTGTTTTTGGAGAAACCTGCTGATTTCTAACTTTTTCTTCCCTCCTGCTTTGCTTTTCCAGCTGACTTTGGCTTCCGCGCCGAGATCGCTCCCGAACAGAGCAAGCGCAGCACCGTGGTGGGGACCCCGTACTGGATGGCGCCTGAAGTGGTGACACGAAAAGCCTCCGGGCCCAAAGTGGACATCTGGTCACTGGGGATAATGGCCATCGAGATGATCGAAGGAGAACCCCCCTACCTCAATGAAAACCCCCTGAGAGTAAGCGAGTGCCTTTTTTTGCCCTCAGGCCTTCGCTGAGCCTGCTGGTTAACCTAGGCTCTGGAGGAGGCAGGTGAACCTCCGCTGTGGTTTCATCACATGCAGCTACACGTCTCCTTGGATGCTGTAGTGAGAAGATTGTGGTCATTTAAGTTAGAAGCCATGGCTGGTTCTGGGTGGCAGAGGGCACAGGCTCTTCCTGTTGCAGACCTTCAGGTAGGGTCTGAGTTAATCATGTGGTGCATCCATAATTCCCCCCCTTCTGGAGAGGCTGACAGGGGCACCTTCTGGCCCCAGAGTGCCTGGCTTCTTAAATCCTTGTGAGTGGGGAAGAGAGCTGTCCTTGAATTCGAAGAATACCACGTTACTCTTTTACAAACAGGGCTTTTTCTTGCTGGTGCATTGTTCTTCTTGGCATGCTCCCAGTAAAGCTCCAGGTTTAACAAGCCTTTAGTCAGGCTTTGCCCCTGCTGGTGTCTTTCCCTTCGTATTCTTTAATGAAAGGGGAAATTCTGTCAGTTTGTAAGAATGCGGCTGTTCTTGGTGTAAGCCAGTTTTATGGCTTTTTTTCCTAAGCTAAACAGGACGAAGGGATCTAGAACAGTTCTGTTTAACTTGTTTCCGCCTCTTTGACTGGAGGTGATTTTGGGAGAGAAGTGCAGCAGTGAAGAAATGCGAAAGGAAAATGTTGGTGTGGAGTTAAATGAGGATGGCTAAGCAACGGGGTGCTTTGCTCTCATTTAACTTAACTTGTTGCAGTTCCCAGGCTATCAGACCTCTACCTTGAGGTGTGATGAGCGATGAGCTCAAAAGGCCTCTGCCAGATGTCTGTTTCCTTTTAAAAGGCATCTAGCGATTTTCTTTTAAGAATAAAATTTTGCAGTGGATGAATTCTGAATTTCCTGATTCTTAGAAAATTCTTCATTCGCAAGCAGCAGCAAAACGACTCCACTCGTTTCTGTAGGGTGTTAAGTGCTGCTTGAGAACCTACTGGCCATCTTTTGTAAGGGACCAACTGCATCTTTAGAGTATTGACTTTTGAGGCCTTGTGCAATTGGGCAAAGTATCGAGAGAAGAAAGCCTCCTGATTATTCAGGGGTACCTTCCCATGAGGATATAGTTATTGCAGGAGTCGAGCAATGGACAGAGCTGTGCCAGCCAACTTCCCTATGTAAACACAGTCTGGACTGCTGGTTTTGTCCTCTTAATCCCTTGAGAGGGCTGCAGGATCCAAACCCAGATTACGAGGGTAAAGCAAGAAAGGATTGGATCCCATCCACATAAAAATAAGGCCGGCAGCTCTTCTCTTTGCTGAAACTTAAGCATTTCTTCGTCACCCTGATAAGGGTTTTTGTTTTGGTTTTGTTTTTCCCCATTGAACTGTGGGGAGGGAGAGGAAAAATGGGTGCCTCTGTAAACCGCAGCTGGAGTCTGACCTTCGTAACCTCCTGTTTCTTTGGTGCTTGCTTTGCTTTAGGCCCTGTATCTCATTGCTACTAACGGGACTCCGGAACTGCAGAATCCAGAAAAGCTTTCACCCATATTCCGAGACTTCTTAAATCGCTGTCTTGAAATGGACGTGGAAAAAAGAGGTTCTGCAAAAGAGCTGCTCCAGGTAAGTGCTGGGGAACAGGACGGAATTAAGCATTCTAGAGTGAGAATAGGCACGCGGAGAAATGTCATTTGGGGTCTTAAATACTGCGTCATCTGAAGTCACAAGCACAGCAGAGATGATTTACCATGAAGAAACGAACAAAAAAACCCAAAACGAACCAACCAAAAAACCCCAAATCCATACCGAAGCGTTTACAGAGTACTTTCCTTTTTGTGCTGTACTTGCTACTGGCAGCAGCTGTGCAGCGTGTTCTGTAACCAACCTCAAATAATTGCCGTGCCCCGAGCCTGCCAACTGCTGAGCCCCTTAATTCCCGTGGCTTCTGCACGCAGCTCACCCTAACATCTGGCTGTGGTGTTGCGGTCTGGCCATGCTTGTTCCCATTTGGATAACAGGAGGGCTTCCAGCTATCGAATGCTCTGGTTGTCTCCCTTCTGGGGGAGAGTTCCCAAAGCTTTTTGGAAGGGGCACGTCTTGCACTAACTGCAGCAGTTTGGCGTGAACACATTTTGCCAGATACAGCTCTTCCTGCAGAGGTGATGGAACCAAGCTTGTGAGAAATCCTCAGTTATTTCACTGAAAACCTGGTGTCTTTGTCTGGACTCCTGGTGAAAGTGAAGGACGAAGCTGCCAGGCTTTTTACCAACACAGATGAGGAGTGTTCATGTGTTTCCTTTTGTCAAACCTCCCACGGGGGTGGAAAATGTGCTTCAGCTCTTTGTAAAATAAATCTGTGATGATGGGGCCCTCAGACCTCACCTGTGAGACAGTTGTCTCTTTTTTGGTGTTCCTTTCTTTCCTTTAGTTTGTTTACTGGGTTCAGCTTTGGGAGTGCTGCTGCCTTTCTGAGACTCTAAAGAAGCATTAATCAGCGGCAGAAAGAATGGCAGTAGATGAAAGCTGACTTTTTCTCCTGGACTTGCCAGCTCCAGAGTATCAGAGAGCAGCAGTGCTGTGTCCCTTGGGGCAGGAGAACATTGGGACTGCAGCATTTCTGCCTGCCTTTACCTTTTGGCCTCGGATTTTTCCACCTCTGAAGTGTGTTCAGATTGGGTGGTTGATCCCTTCTGGTGCTCAGAAATCCTGGGGGACTTAGGGTGATTTCCCTTTGGTGAACTTGACCCATTTCTCCATCAACACAAGCAAAGCTGTGCCAGTATTGGTTATGTGGAAGCTGAGTTTTGTTATTTGACAGCAGGGAAGTATGGAGATCTGAGTCTTGTAGTGGTGATGTGTTGTCAAAGTAGAGTTATTCCTCTAACCCTGAACTGTAAAGCTCATGAGAAGAAGGGAAACATTATCACTAAAGCTGCCTTGATTCTCTCTGCCTTGCTGGAGGGTTTGTCTCCAGTTGGAGACTGCAGATGTGGTCACAAAACACTCCTTAAATTTATGCCCAAAGAGGTTTATGTTCCTGACGTCTTCACTTTTCCAAATCGCATTAAATTTTCCCCACTTTCCGTCTCATTCCTGCTCCAGCTTTCATTTTGAGATGCCAGGTGCTGAGGTTGAGCTTGTGGCTTTGACTCACCTCTGTGACCAAGGCAACTGGCTTTTATCATCAGTTCCTGCTGCTCCTACCCGTTCATTGACGTCTCATCATATAACCAGCCTGTAAATTGCCCGTGGCAGGGAACCTCTCTTAGCCTTGCTCACGCAGTGCCCAACACAACAGGTTTCCGAGGTCCTTTGTCCCTGCTGAAGTACAAATAAATAGTGATTTTATTTCAGTGCTAGCAATAAAATAACAAAGTGAGAAATAGGACAGCTGCTTGGCCATGCTACAAGCAATCAATAGCATTATAAAAGCTGTGGAATAACTTCTCTCTAAGTAGGACAAATAACAATATTTAATTACAAGGATTTTGAGGTGTGCTGGTGGCTGTAGAGCTTAATCTCTGTTATTTAGCTAGGTCTACCTAGCTTTCCTGGTGTTAATGGATCAGTGTGGGTAGTTTGGAGGTTGCAATGTTACTTTGGGCAACTGTGAGCTTTGCCAAAGATGCATGTGCGGTCAGGATCCGTTTGCTCCTCATCTTCATGAAGCTGTTAAGTAACCCACCTAAAGTCACTGGGTATTTCTAAGGGCACTTGCCCTGCTTGCTTGCATCGCTATGTCCATCATGTCTAATTTGGCAAGACTCCTGCATGCACTGATGTTAAGTTCTGGGAGGCACAAGGCTGTTCGTGCTCCTGCTATCTCAAAATGTGCAGTGGCTTTCCACAGGGGCAAAAGAAGCAGGGCATGGCTACAGCAAGTCAGGGACCTCCCACCTTGGGGTGCATCAGGCTACTGCTATCCTACCAAAAACATTCATCTCCAGAGGTTCAGCACTCTTGAGCAACCACAGCCAGCTGGCACTTCCCTGAGCACTTCTCCCTCCTACCCAAGTGATGTTCAGGGGGCGTAACACAGCAGAAATACCTTCTGCATTGAGCCACTGGTGGTTCCTGTGATGTGTGACTTCCCTACAAGACTGTTGGTATCACGCATCATAGCTAGACTTAGGTTAAACCATGGTCTGTTCTTCACCAGGTCTTAGGAGCACGTAGAGACCCTTTTTGAACCATGGTGGGCTGTGACCATGTTGGCTCCGTGTGAAAACTTGCGTTTGCCTTGTTTCCTAAGAGGCTGGCTGTGCTGCCTGCCTGTTATTTCTCAACAGTTTTTGGCTGAATCAGCGAATTTCAATCACCTGGGACAGACATCCTGACCTGCAGGGACATGGGATGGGGATGTGGAGGAGGGAGGATTCCACGTGTTGCAGGAAGGACCAGAGATCTTCACCCAGGCAATGCTTCCTTGTGATGTTTTACATCAGCAGCCCAACATGTCAGAAAGCTGAGCACGCTGATGCCCTTGCTGGAGCAGAGTTTTTACAGCAAGCAGTGCTTGGCGTGGTTTTGTTTGTGAGCATCGTAGTCTCTTCCTCCACCCAACTGAGGCCTGGAGGCCTCCTTCCACGTCCTTATTGTGAACTACTGAAGCAAACACTCTTCTGCCCAGCAGCCACCAGTGGCTGAACAAAGTGCTGCACGACAAAGCACTTGCTGTCTGTGCAAAGGCTCTCTCCGCCTGCACGCATCAGGGTTATTTTCTTCAGACAATCAGTTTCAATGAATTTAATTGTTATCACTCCCAAGGCAATCTTCTCATCCCCATTAGAGCTAAAAGGTTAAGCTGCGGGGTCTTGTTGTAGGACAGTTCAGGCTCAGGGGAGAAGAAAAATACTTTCTTGTTCAGTCTTTCAAACACAGAAGATGATATTTGCCTCTCTGCAGTTAAACACATTCATTCCAAGGGGTTTTGGGGAGGTAACTCGTGACTGTATAATGTAAAGGGGTTCAGATGTGCTGGGGCCTCTGCATTCATACACTAAGAAGACGACTCAAAATTGTACGTTGGTAGTGAAGTCCAAAGAGTGACCTCAAGCCTTCATCCCTGAGGGACTGGGGTATCATGGAAGCTCTGAAAGCCTGCATTTTTTTTTGCCAGAAAGTGAATGTAGAAACCTGGCTTGTGCTGTCAAGCCCCCATTGCAGTGAATCCCAGGGTATGTGTAGGAGCAGTTTGGAGGAGCCAGACCTGCTGGTGGTGGTTGTCCTTTGGCCTGAAGAAGTCTTGCTGTAGGTGGAACTGTGTGAGACACTGCTAAACGCAGCTGCTCTCCATGGAAGAGCAGATCAGACAGGTCCTGAGGCAGCTTTTGAGGAGCCAGAGCACACAGAGGACAGATCTTGTCCACATCACATCATCTCACCGGTCCATCAAGACGTGTTCTCCTCCACTGACCAGTGGAGCAACTGCGAGAGTTCCTCCTTCACCATCCGGGGATGAAAATTGGTGATTATACTTCTTGTAAGCTGGTAATGAGCTGTTACCTCTATCCATAAAAACGAGCTTTTCCTCCAATGGCATCCCCAAATATGCTGCATCTTTTGTAAGAAAGTTACACAGGAGTAGCAGGGGAGAGTCTAGTTGAGCACGGCCTCTGAAGTAGGTGTTTGGATGCACCTTAGGCAAGGACCAAGTCTTCGTAACATTGCTTGCCGAAAAGGGGAGATTTTGAAAGTGTCTTTTCCCTTCATTTTTCTAAAATGGCTTATTTAAATGTGCCTGGTTTAAGATCTTCAGCAGTAATTCAGTTCTCTGTGAACTGCTCCCGCGGTTACTCATCATGTCCTAGGTGTAGGATTCAATTAAAGGAGGCTGACATGTCAAGTAGCCCTTAAAGGCTGATCTGTATTCTCTGCTGAGCTTATCTTGCCTCAAATCAGCATCATCCTGGAAGGAGAGGGTATTTGTAGCTGGGTCAGAAACACCTTACATTCCTTTATAGTTGGGTTTCAGGAGAACAGCTCCCCTTCCCAGCACATTATTGCCCTAAATCTCTTTGTCCTGCTTTCACACAGTCCCACTGTGTTACAGTCTGCAAGGACCTGGATTATAAATTATCATCTCAGTGGAGCACTGATGACTGCTAACAGATGTTTTTTCTCTAAACCCTCACAGGTTTGCACAGCAGCAAGGCATCTGGGCTGGTGAAACTCATCACAAGGCACCTGGGCTGGTGAAACTTGTCACCAGGTTCATCAGTTGTCTGTGACAACCTGAAGCTAGTCTCCAGAAGAGCCACGGACTGGTTTTCCTCATCCTTTACTTGGTGTTCAGGGCATCTCAGGTTGTCCCCTGCCCTGGCTGGGGTTTTTGCTGTCCTTAAGGGACCCTGATCCCCAAGGGCTCCAACCTGCCAGCAGGGAAAGGAACACACCAGCCATAGGGCCACAGCTGGGGATTAAAAATTAACCTAATACAAACCAGAGGTTTTGAATCTCCAAGGCAGTTTTCCATGTTCTGAGACGTGCATTTCTTGCATTTCTTGCAATTACTGTCACTGTGTGCCTTCCTTTGCTCTCTGCTCTGTTTTTCTGTTTGTTTGTTTTGTGTTTTTGGTTTTTTTTGAGACTTTTATTCCCTGAGCTGTCCCCCATGGATGATGTGCCTTTAGTGACAACAAATACATAGAAAAAAAGTAAGGTTGCTGCTCTATTTTTCATGTCATGGCTGCTGGCCCAGGCCATATTCTATCTATCAGAGTGCAGTCACAAAGTGTGTACCCCAAAATGCTCAACTATCTGTCACCCATGAGGAGGTTTTGACCCTACAAGGCAGTTTTGGTGAGTGCTTGGCCATTTCAGGAATGTATTTACTGTAGCAATAACCGCTTCTCTCCATCCACCTGTCCTGCCTTGCCATTGTGCAGAAAGGCCTAGAGTAAAGTGACTTCCCTATACAAAAATAATTCTAGAAATGCCTCATTTTGTCATTTTGTACCAGGATGCAAATAATCTCTTCTTGCTTTCCCAGGTCCTAGCGATGTGTTTGCTTGCAGAAGGTCAGCAGCTGTACCTGCACTGGAGTCACAAGGTGGGGAGAGGGTTTTCTGGTAACCCTAACCATGCTTTAAACCATCAGCCTGTGGTGTTTCCCTGCGTGCAAAACAGCTTAGATCATAGGAGAGAGGGAGGAGGTTAATCTTAGGAGGCTTTAAATATCCATACTAATGATATCTCCAAGTGAGCTAATCACCCCAAGCTCCCTGCGCGGTCAGATGAGGGAAATGAACCCTCTGAGGATGCAAATCATCCAGCTGGTCATAGACACTTAAATTGAGATGAGATGAATCACACCTAAAGTACCTTTTTTCCCCACTGGCTCTAAAAGGAGCCCGTGGTGACTCACTGAGGTGAGGATGTCTGCATTTAACATGTCTACATGTGGTTGCATGTAGACAAAGGCAAAGTTTCCATGAGGAGCACAGCGTAAGTCCCTGTAGCAGGACCCAACAGCTTTAAAAACAGTGGCCGCTTCCTCTGCAGAACAGAAACCTGGCTTTTCCAAGGCATTCTGGTGCCCCGTGTCTTTTCGTCTTGGGGTGGTTTTGGAAAAGCCACGTGGAGTTTGGAAGGCATAGAAACAACTCCTCAGAGAGCTGTTGCTGCAAAATGATGCTTTAGAAACCACCTTTCTTAAGAACTTCTTGAAAGCCAGGTGAGGCTTTTAAAAAAAGAGCCATGAAGCTTAGGGGAAAGCGTAATAAGATTGCAAATCTTGCAGTGGAGTGGAATAGTTGAATGTCAAAATACTCGATCCTCTGTTTCTTCATTTACACAGTGGAAACGATCAATTTTACTATCAAAAATGGGCTTCCAGAAGATCCAGAAAGCTGTAGAGCAATTTGTGGAAAACACCAACGCTGCATCCCTATGTGGAAGAGATTAGGGACTGATTATTAGGATGCTGATCTGTAGGATCTCCCTGAAGACTGGTTAGGGCCTTGGTCCAATTTCTACTCGTGTTTAGTTCTCAGCAGGCAAATAAGGTTCCAAGAAGAGCCTGCCATCATAACTGCTTGGTACCAACCTGGGCAAGAAGCCACAGCACAGAATGAGCTACCCCTTCGCTTTTTTTTAGTTAAAGATTAAATTCTTATTTCTGAACTACAGAAATGTTTGCAGTTGCTGAAGCCTCTTCCAAAGCAACTCAGCATAAGGAAGCTGTGCTGATGTCTCTTTTGGGTTTAACTTGGTGTTTCTGAGTTCAGCCAACTACAGAATTTAACGATAGTTGTTCATCTAGGCTCCATCTGCATCAACAGACAGAGAGAGGCATCCCTTATCATAAAGCAAGTGGAAATGGATCACCTCTGTAAATTCCTCTCTTTCTCCCGTGACTAGAGAGGGAGCCTTGAGGGCTGACTCAGGTTAGGTACTTAACTTGTAAAATCAGTTTTGCCATGCAGAAAATCCAATTTATAGCACTGTGGGTCTGGTTTTAGTCCCATTAGATCTCTTTGTCTATGAAGTGGCACAGCCAAGCTTGTGCATCCCGAATGTATTGAGTCCAAGCTGATTAAAGAAGCCTGTTAGGCAACTAGATTGCACACCCTATGCAGAAATGCCAAAGCTTATTAATGTCCTTTGTATCTCCCCAGATTGGGACTTTTCTTGTCCTGGGCTTCTCTATCACAGCCCTCTTCATATTACCTGTACTCTGGGGAGATCAGTGGAAAACAGTCCGCCTCTCGTTCCAGGTAAGAGGCTTGTTTGAAAGGAGGTTCTTTGAAAAAAACAACTGGTTTCTTGAAGTATTGTGTGGCAATCAGTGGAAAATATTCCATACGTGAAATGGTTTTCACATGGGTTTTCCTGG
The DNA here is from genome assembly GCF_964211835.1 of Anser anser. Classification (NCBI taxonomy): domain Eukaryota; kingdom Metazoa; phylum Chordata; class Aves; order Anseriformes; family Anatidae; genus Anser; species Anser anser. The sequence continues at coordinate 109,434 of NW_028153832.1, forward strand.
CAGTCTGTGCAGTTTTGTATAAACTTTTATTAAGACTTAACATTTCCCGTAGGGAGGAAGGAAGCCAAGACCTGAGGTTTGGTATCAAGCTATCTGTTTGATGTAACATGTCTCCTTTGGGGAAGTTGTATCTTTTTTTTCCCTTTTTTTTTTGGCAAACTTGTTGTAAGTGCACTGTTGATTAGCAGGTGCTGAGGGCAAGTAAATCAGATCCCTTTGGCTGGTGGGGTTACTGGAGTGAGAATTCAATCCCTACTCAGCTCATGCCAGCTCAGCAGCTTTTAGCATTAGTCCAATTTCAGTCTCCTACAACCCAGAAGAGCTTCATCCCCTGAGGATGGGAATCAGGGCTAATGCACTGGCAAAGGTTAAGAGAAAGTGTCAGCTTCTCCTCCCTTTTGCAGACTCTAGGGGAGGAGGATGGGGAGAAGGAGACACAAAATCTTTTGGGTTTCCCACAGGTGTGGTTTATTTGGGGTGTTCATGCCCTTTGTGATGCTTCAGCTGGCCTCCTGCTGCTGTTCCCAAAGGACACCAGTCTTTAACAAATCCTGTGTCCTCTCCACTAGCCCTGCATAACTATCTCAAATATCCTGGACGTCTCAGGTGGCACCTTTGTTTATGCAACTGCATCCTGCTTCTGGTCAAAAGCAGTTGGGATCAGGTGTCCAGGGCAGACAGTCTCACACACAATGACATCTCTCAATGACTTCTGCTTTTCTTCAACCCTTACATCTTAAGAGAGTTGGCCAAGCGATAGGAAAGGCTGAGGAAATTCGAGTTTGTTGACATTAGATTGATGATTTAGTTGCAGTGGAGATGACTGTTACATGGATAAGATTGGATTGGAGTAGATTGGATTAAAACTGGTGCTCTCTGGAAGGTGTTCACAGGTTATGATGTAGTAGTAAATGTGATTGTTTGCCAAGCCATCCTGGACAAGGACAGACTCGTCCCTTTTGGCTGTTTGAGAGGAAAGGAGAGCTTTATACTGAAGTGAGGAGCACTCCTCAGAGCAGGGAACCAGCCTGGCACATCTCTCTCCCCTGACTCAAGATGAGTTTTGTGGATCCAGCCTGGGTGTGGGAGATAATGAACTGCTGGTGTCCACAGCAGGAGCCCATCTATGAGGGAGGCTGCAGCTGTGTTGGGGCTTGTTTCTGTCTGTATCCACACTTCATCCTTTGAATAAAATCCCTTTTTCTCCTTTCTGATTCAAAATAAAGTTAATAAGAATCATTTAAGGAATAAGAAGTCTTTGATGTACCAGTCCATACTAGAGTAAAGGTATCACTTCTTTCTTGCAAAAAAAATGTAGAGTTGGCTGTCCAGCAGTGATGTAAAGATCCAGTATGAAAACAGTAATTCCCCTTGTCCTTTTTGGCATCAGCC